>NW_027461342.1:0-44454 GCF_030463565.1 Pelecanus crispus
ACTGCCCCCACTGCCCCCAGTGCTCCCAGTGCCCCCACTGCCCCCACTGCCCCCAGTGCCCCCACTGCCCCCAGTGCCCCCAGCGCCCCCAGTGCCCCCAGTGCCCCCAGTGCCCCAGCACGGCCATGGGCACCGCAGCCAGCGCAGGGGACAGCGGCGGCCCCACGCATCCCGCCTGGGGCTGGGTCGTTTATAGCGACGGTGAAAACCGGGAATCGCTGAGGTTGGGAAGGATTCCTGAGACCATCAGCCCGGCCGTCACCCCATCTCCCTGTGCCCTCCGGACCATGGCCCCCGTGCCACCTCTGCCCGTGCTTGAACCCCCAGGGCTGGGGACTCCCCCACCTCTCTGGGCAGCCTGCTCCAGTGCTTGGCCACTCTTTCCGTGAAGGAATTTTTCCTAATATCCAACCTAAACCTCCCCTGGCGCAGCTTGAGACCATTTCCTCTCGTCCCATCGCTAACTACGTGGGAGCAGAGCCCAATCCGCGCCTCGCTGCAACCCCAGGAGCTGCAGAGCGATCAGGTCTCCCCTCAGCCTCCTCTTCTCCAGGCTGAACACCCCCAGCTCCCTCAGCCGCTCCCCACCAGCCCTGTGCTCCAGACCCTGCCCCAGCTCCGCTGCCCTTCTCTGGACACGCTCCAGCACCCCAATGTCCTTCCTGGAGTGAGGGGCCCAAAACTGGACACAGCATTCCAGGTGCGGCCTCCCCAGCGCCGAGCACGGGGCACGATCCCTGCCCTGCTCCCGCTGGCCACGCCATCCCTGACGCGAGCCAGGATGCTGTTGGCCGCCTTGGCCACCCGGGCACACTGCTGGCTTGCATTGGGCCGCTGCCCCCCGCGCCCCCCCGCGCCCCACTCACCTCGCGCTCCGCGCCGGGGGCGGCCGTGGGGCTGCAGCCCGAGCTGGCGGATGCGGCTGCCGACGGCCACGCTGCTCCTGCCCGGCGCCAGCTCCTCCTCGCTCACCCCGCGCCCAGCCCAGCGAGCGCACGGCGAAGCGCTGCGGGGGGCACGGCGTGGGGCACGGCCGCCCCCCAGCCGTGGGGCAGCCCCCCAGGCCGCAGCGGGGAAGGGGCCGCGCGGGGGGTGGGGGGGCGGGGGGGTCCCTACCTTGCAGCCCGGCGCCTCCTCCTCCTCCTCCTCGGGCAGCGCCGCGCTGTGAGAGCCGTGGGGCCGTCACCCCCCCGCCCCACGGGAGACCCCGGCCCCCGCCCCACGGCCGGCGCCCGGGGTCCCACCTGCAGCCCCACGCCCCCCACACCCCCCCATGCTCACCCCCACATCCCCCCCCATGCCTGCCCCACACCCCCCCCCCAGCCCCCCGACACCCCACCCCTCACCCCCCATGCCTGCCCCACACCCCCCCCATGGCCCCCCACATCACCATGCCTGCCCCACACCCCCCCAGCCCCCCAACACCCCCCCGTGCCCCCCATGCCTGCCCCACACCCCCCCCATGCCCCCCCACACCCCCCCGTGCCCCCCATGCCCACCCCCACACCCCCCATGGCCCCCCACATCACCATGCCTGCCCCACACCCCCCCCAGCCCCCCAACACCCACCCCTCACCCCCCATGCCCGCCCCACACCCCCCATGGCCCCCCACACCCCCTATGCCCACCCCACACCCCCCACCCCCCCATGCCTGCCCCACATCCCCATGTCCCCCCCCATGCCCACCCCCACACCCCCTACTCACCCCATGCCCCCCACACTCACCCTCTGTGCCCCCCATGCCCCGCCCCACACCCCCCCACTCGCCCCACACCCTCCATGCCCACCCCCATGTCCCCCTATGCCCACCCCACACCCCCCCACTTGCCCCCACACCCCCACGCCCCCCACACCCCCATGCCCACCCCACACCCCCCCACGCCCCCCACGTCCCCCAGACCCCCCACTCGCCCCACACCCCCCCATGCTCGCCCCACGCCCCCCACTCACCCCATGCCCTCCAGACCCCCCATGCCCGCCCCACACCCCCCACAGCTGCCCCACGCCCCCCACTCACGCACCCCACAGCCGCCCCACACCCCCCACGCCCCCCACAGCCACCCACGCCCCCCACGCACCCCCACGCCCCCCCACGCACCCCACTCACCCCACAGCCGCCCCATGCCCCCCACGCACCCCACGCCCCCCACGCACCCCCACTCACCCCACAGCCGCCCCACGCCCCCCACGCACCCCCACGCCCCCCACGCCCCCCACTCACCCCCACAGCCGCCCCATGCCCCCCACGCACCCCACGCCCCCCACGCACCCCACTCACCCCACAGCCGCCCCACACCCCCACGCACCCCACAGCCGCCCCATGCCCCCCCACGCACCCCACAGCCGCCCCACGCCCCCCACGCCCCCCCACAGCCGCCCCACGCCCCCCACTCACCCCACGCCCCCCCACGCCCCCCACTCACCCCACAGCCGCCCCACGCCCCCCACGCCCCCCACGCCCCCCACAGCTGCCCCACGCCCCCCACGCACCCCACAGCTGCCCCACGCCCCCCACAGCCGCCCCACGCCCCCCACGCACCCCACGCCCCCCCACAGCCGCCCCACGCCCCCCCATGCCCCCCACTCACCCCACAGCCGCCCCACGCCCCCCACGCACCCCACGCCCGGGCGAGGCCAGGCCCGGCGACGGCGGCTCCGCGTCCTGCGCCCCGGCCTCATCGTCCGCCTCCTGGGCCGCGGGGGTCCTGGGGGGGCAGCGCGTGGGGCTGGCAGGGGCGGGCGCCGTGGGGCGCTGCCCCCCGCCCCCCGCCGCCCCCTCTCACCTTCCAGAAGCCTCCGTCGCCGAAGCGCTCGGCCGGGGCGAAGCCCGTCCAGGCCAGCTGCGGGGAGAGCGCGGCCGGCTGAGGGGGCGCGCCGTGGGGCTGCCCCACGGCGCGGGGGGTCCCCGGCGCCCCACTCACCGGCGGCTGGGCGTCGGGGGTCGCTGGGCGGGGAGCCGCGGGCCGGCCCCACGGGGGGGCTCCCACTGCGTGGTGCCGGTGGGCACGTGCCAGTAGTAGGGGCCCGAGGCGTCCTGCACCCGCAGCCACCCCCGCCGGCAGGTCGGCGTCGGCCGCGAAGGGGCTGCGGCTCCAGAAGGGGTCTGGGGGGCGCGGGGGGGCACGGTCGCTGCGGGGAGGGGGCTCGGCGCGGCCCCCCAACCCCGCCGCAGCCCCCACGGAGCGCCCCCGCCCCCCGCCGGCCCGGGCCCCCCCCGCTGCCGAAGGAAGGGGGTGCCCCACGTCGCCGGGAGAGCGCGGGACCCCAGCCGGGCCCCATGGGAACGGGGTGCAGGGGGACACGGCCCCCGCAGTGGGGCAGGGCCCCAGACCCACAGCCATGGGGCCCCCAGACCCACAGCACCCCACAGCCATGGGGCCCCCAGACCCACAGCCACGGGGACCCATGGCCATGGGGCCCCAGACCCACAGCCACGGGGACCCAGACCCACAGCACCCCACAGCCATGGGGCCCCAGACCCACAGCCACAGGGACCCACAGCCACGGGGGACCCAGACCCACAGCACCCCACAGCCATGGGGCCCCAGACCCACAGCCATGGGGACCCACAGCCATGGGGACCCAGACCCACAGCCACGGGGACCCAGACCCACAGCACCCCACAGCCATGGGGCCCCAGACCCACAGCCACGGGGACCCACAGCCACGGGGACCCAGACCCACAGCCACGGGGACCCAGACCCACAGCACCCCACAGCCATGGGGCCCCAGACCCACAGCCACAGGGACCCACAGCCACGGGGACCCAGACCCACAGCAACAGGGACCCACAGCCATGGGGCCCCAGACCCACAGCCACAGGGACCCACGGCCATGGGGCCCCAGACCCACAGCCATGGGGACCCAGACCCACAGCACCCCACAGCCATGGGGCCCCAGACCCACAGCCATGGGGCCCCAGACCCACAGCCACAGGGACCGACACGGCCATGGGGCCCCAGACCCCACAGCTGCAGGGCCCCACAGCCACGCCACCCAGGCAACCCCACAGCCACGCCCCAGACCCACAGGGGCCCCAGACCCACAGCACCCACAGCCATGGGGCCCCAGACCCACAGCCATGGGGACCCACGGCCATGGGGCCCCAGACCCACAGCCATGGGGCCCCACAGCCACGGGGCCCCAGACCCACAGCCATGGGGCCCCAGACCCACAGCAACAGGGACCCACAGCCATGGGGCCCCAGACCCACAGCACAGGGACCCAGCAGGGGCCAGACCCACAGCCACGGGGCCCCAGACCGCACAGGCCACAGGGGCCCCACAGGCTGCTCGAGGGTCACAGGGCACACCAGGACATGCCCCTGCAGTGGGGGCCCAGACCCACAGCCGCAGGGGTGAGTGCAGGGATGGGGGCCCATGGAGGTGCTGTGGGGCACAGGGGGGTGCTGTGGGGCACAGGGTGGTGTGGGGCACAGGGGGGTGTGGGGCACAGGGGGTTGATGTGGGGCCCATGGAGGTGCTGTGGGGCACAGGGGGGGTGTGGGGCACAGGGGGGTGCTGTGGGGCCCATGGGGGTGCTGTGGGGCACAGGGGGGTGTGGGGCACAGGGGGGGTGTGGGGGCACAGGGGGTTGATGTGGGGCACAGGGGGTTGATGTGGGGCCCATGGAGGTGCTGTGGGGCACAGGGGGGGTGTGGGGCACAGGGGGGTGTGGGGCACAGGGGGGTGATGTGGGGCACAGGGGGTTGATGTGGGGCCCATGGAGGTGCTGTGGGGCACAGGGGGGTGTGGGGCACAGGGGGGTTTGGGGCACAGGGGGGTGATGTGGGGCACAGGGGGGTGATGTGGGGCACACGGAGGTGCTGGGGGGCACAGGGGGATGTGGGGCACAGGGGGGTGTGGGGCACAGGGGGGTGCTGTGGGGCACAGGGGGGTGTGGGGCACAGGGGGGTGTGGGGCACAGGGGGGTGCTGTGGGGCACAGGGGGGTGTGGGGCACAGGGGGGTGTGGGGCACAGGGGGGTGCTGTGGGGCACAGGGGGGGTGTGGGGTGACGGTGGGGCTGCACCCCCAGGGGCGCAGCAGGGCCAGCGCCGTGGGGCACAGTGGGGACCCTGCCACAGCACAGGGGGGTCAGCCCGGGAGGGGGGCTGGGGGGGAGCTGGGGGGGGGCTGGGAGGCACAAGGGGGTGCTGGGGGGGGGTTGGGGGGCAGGGGTGGGGCTGGGGGGGGGGGGTTGGGGGGCAGAGGGGGTGCTGCCATGGAGCCAAGGGGGCCGGGGGGGCCCAGGTAGCGATGTGGGGCTGGGGACAGCCGTGGGCGCACAGCTGGGGGGAGATGTGGGGCTGACGGGACCAGGCTGGGCATGGCGGGGTGGGGGCAGGCAGGGGCAGCTGTGGGGCAGCCGTGGGGCAGGCGTGGGGCAGGCAGGGGCCACCATGGGGCAGGCAGAGGCAGCCGTGGGGCAGGCGTGGGGGAATCGGGGCACTCATGGGGCAGGCAGGAGCAGCCGTGGGGCAGGTGGGGACTGCCATGGGGCAGTCACAGGCCGCCGTGGGGCAGCCCAGGCAGTCAGAGGTCACCGTGGGGCAGCTGTGGGGCAGTCAGAGGTCACTGAGGGGCTGCCATGGGGCAGCTGTGGGGCAGTCAGAGGTCACCGTGGGGCTGCTGTGGGGCAGCCGTGGGGCAGTCAGAGGTCACCATGGGGCAGCCGTGGGGCAGCCTGGGCAGTCACAGGCTGCTGTGGGGCAGTCACAGGCGGTCAGAGGTCACTGAGGGGCTGCCGTGGGGCAGCTGTGGGGCAGCCACAGGTCACCATGGGGCAGTCAGAGGTCACCATCGGGCAGCCATGGGGCAGCCCCAGGTCACCGTGGGGCTGCTGTGGGGCTGCCTGGGCAGTCAGAGGTCACTGTGGGGCAGTCAGAGGTCACCGTGGGGCAGCCCAGGCAGTCACAGGCCACCATGGGGCAGCTGTGGGGCAGCCACAGGTCATCGTGGGGTGGCCACAGGTCACCATGGGGCTGCTGTGGGGCAGCCTGGGTAGTCAGAGGTCACCATGGGGCTGCCGTGGGGCAGCCTGGGCATCCAGAGGTCACTGTGGGGCCGCCATGGCGCTGCTGTGGGGCAGCTGTGGGGCAGCCTGGGCAGTCAGAGGTCACCGTGGGGCAGCCATGGGGCAGCCAGAGGTCACTGCGGGGCCGCTGTGGGGCAGCCTGGGCAGTCAGAGGTCACTGTGGGGCTGCTGTGGGGCAGCCAGAGGTCACCGTGGGGCCGCCGTGGGGCAGCCAGAGGTCACCATGGGGCTGCTGTGGGGCAGCCTGGGCAGTCAGAGGTCACTGTGGGGCCGCCATGGGGCAGCCAGGGCAGTCAGAGGTCACTGTGGGGCTGCCGTGGGGCAGCCAGAGGTCACCATGGGGCTGCTGTGGGGCAGCCTGGGTAGTCAGAGGTCACCATGGGGCTGCCGTGGGGCAGCCTGGGTAGTCAGAGGTCACCATGGGGCTGCCGTGGGGCAGCCAGAGGTCACCGTGGGACAGCCAGAGGTCACCGTGGGGCTGCTGTGGGGCAGCCTGGGTAGTCAGAGGTCACCATGGGGCTGCCGTGGGGTAGCCTGGGCAGTCAGAGGTCACCGTGGGGCCGCCGTGGGGCAGCCAGAGGTGACCATGGGGCAGTCAGAGGTCACTGTGGGGCTGCCGTGGGGCAGCCAGAGGTCACCATGGGGCTGCCGTGGGGCAGCCAGAGGTCACCGTGGGGCAGCCAGAGGTCACCGTGGGGGCCGCCGTGGGGCCACCAGAGGTCACCATGGGGCTGCTGTGGGGCAGCCAGGGCAGTCAGAGGTCACCGTGGGGCCGCCGTGGGGCAGCCAGAGGTGACCATGGGGCAGTCAGAGGTCACTGTGGGGCTGCCGTGGGGCAGCCAGAGGTCACCATGGGGCTGCCGTGGGGCAGCCAGAGGTCACCGTGGGGCCGCCGTGGGGCAGCCAGAGGTCACCATGGGGCTGCTGTGGGGCAGCCTGGGTAGTCAGAGGTCACCATGGGGCTGCCGTGGGGCAGCCAGAGGTCACTGTGGGGCCGCCGTGGGGCAGCCTGAGCAGTCAGAGGTCACCGTGGGGCCGCCGTGGGGCAGCCTGGGCAGTCAGAGGTCACCGTGGGGCCGCCGTGGGGCAGCCAGAGGTGACCATGGGGCAGCCAGAGGTCACCGTGGGGGCCGCCGTGGGGCCGCCAGAGGTCACCATGGGGCTGCTGTGGGGCAGCCAGGGCAGTCAGAGGTCACCGTGGGGCCGCCGTGGGGCCGCCAGAGGTCACCGTGGGGCTGCTGTGGGGCAGCCAGGGCAGTCAGAGGTCACCGTGGGGCCGCCGTGGGGCAGCCTGGGCAGTCAGAGGTCACCATGGGGCTGCCGTGGGGCAGCCAGAGGTCACCGTGGGGCCGCCGTGGGGCCGGCGGGTGCCCACCTGCGTCGTCGGGCGAGCTGCCGGCCGGGCTGCCCTGGCTGAGCGTGGCCGCGCTGGAGTCGTCGTCGCTGGCGGTGCCGCCGCGCGCCCCGAAGAGGCGGCTGGCGCTGCGGCCGTGCCCGCGGGGCCGCTCCCCGCCCTGCTCCCACTCGGCCGGCGCCGGCTCGCTCTGCGGCGGCGTGGAGTCGCCGTCGCCCTCCTCCTCCTCCTCCTCCTCCTCCTCCTCCTCATCCTCCTCATCGTCGTCGCCGTCGCGCAGGTGGGTGCGCGCGCCCGGGGCCCCCCCGCCAGTGTGGCAGGCGTCGCGGGCGTTGCGGGCGTCGTGGGTGTCGCGGGTGTTGTGGGTGTTGCGGGCGTCGCAAGCATTGTGGGCGTCGCGGGCGTTGCGGGTGTCGCAGGCGTCGTGGGTGTTGCAGGCGTCGCAAGCGTCGCGGGCGTCATGGGTGTTGCAGGCGTCGCGGGCGTCGCGGGTGTTGCGGGCGTCGCGGGCGTCGCGGGTGTTGTGGGTGTTGCGGGCGTCGCAAGCATCGTGGGCGTCGCGGGCGTTGCGGGTGTCACGGGTGTCATGGGTGTTGCGGGCGTCGCAAGCGTCGCGGGCGTCGTGGGTGTTGCAGGCGTCGCAAGCGTCGCGGGCGTCGTGGGTGTTGCAGGCGTCGCAGGCGTCGCGGGCGTCGTAGGTGTTGCGGGCGTCGCGGGCGTCGCGGGTGTCATGGGTGTCGCGGGCGTCGCGGGCGTCGCGGGCGTCGTGGGCGTCGCGGCCCCCCAGCTCCTCGGGGGGGGTCCCCAGCTCGTTGCGGTTCTGGTCGCGCCGGCGCGGGGGGTTGCGCCCGTCCCTCGCCCAGCGGGCGCCGGCCGGCTCGGGGGTCCGGCGGGCGCAGGCGGGGGGGCCCTCGGGGGGCGGCGGCCGCCCGGGCTCGGGGGGAGCCCCCAGCCCCAGGCTCAGCGCCGGGCGCCGGTTGTCGTTGGCCAGGTCGCCGCGCTGGCCCAGGGCCCCCGACATGGCCGGGGCGCGCAGGCGGCGGGGACCCCCGGGCCGGACCCCCCGGGCCGGGCGGCGGTGGGGGGGCTCCTACGGCCCCCGGGGGGGCGGCAGCGCCGCGTCCATGGCGCCTGCGGGGGCGGCCCTGAGCGGGGGCAGCGGCACCGGGACCCCGGGACCCCCGGGCCTGCCCGAGACCCCCCCGGACCCCCCCCGAACCCCCGAGACCCCCCGAGACCCCCCCGGACCCCCCCGAACCCCCGAGACCCCCCCGGGCCTGCCCGAGACCCTCCCGGACCCCCCCGAACCCCCAAGACCCCCCCGGACCCCCAAGACCCCCCCGAACCCCCCCGAACCCCTGAGACCCCCCGAGACCCCCCCGGACCCCCGAGACCCCCCCGAACCCCCAAGACCCCCCCGAACCCCCGAGACCCCCCCGGACCCCCCCGAACCCCCAAGACCCCCCCGGACCCCCGAGACCCCCCCGGACCCCCCCGAACCCCCGAGACCCCCCCGGACCCCCCCGAACCCCCGAGACCCCCCCCGAACCCCCCCGAACCCCCGAGACCCCCCCGGACCCCCCGAGCCCCCCCCGGGCCTGACACGGACCCCCGGACCCCCCAGCCCTGCCCCAGACCCCCCCGAAGCCCCCCCCGGGCCTAAGCCGGGACCCCCGGGGACCCCCGAATCCCCCGGGCCCGACCCGGAGCCCCCGGCCCCCCCCGAACCCCCCAGCCCTGCCCGGGACCCCCCCGGGCTGACACGGGACCCCCGGGGACCCCCGAACCCCCCCGGGCCCCCCAGGCCTGACCCGGACCCCCGGGGACCCCCGGGGACCCCCAGCCCTGCCCGGGACCCCCCGGCCCCCCCCGGCCCCCCCGGACCCCCCAGGCCCCCCAGCCCTGCCCGGGACCCCCCTGGCCCTGCCGAGCCCCCCCGAGCCTAAGCCGGGCCCCCCGGGCCTGCCCCGGCCCCCACCAGCCCCCCCGGGACCCCCGGGACCCCCGGGACCCCCGGCCCGGCCCGGCCGGTACCTGCGGCGGCTCCGCTGGGGGGGGCGGGGGCGCTGGGAGCTTCCGCTTCCGGGGCGGGGCCTGCGCCCCTCCCCCACCCCCTCCCCCTCCCCCACCCGCACCGGCAGGGACCGGCACTGACACCGGGACCGACACCGGGACCGACACCGACACCAACAGCGGCACCGACACCGACACCGGCACCGACACCAACACCGGCACCAACACCGACACCGACACCGGCACCGGGACCAACACCGGCACCAACACCGGCACCAACACCGGCACCGGGACCAACACCGGCACCAACACCGGGACCGACACCAACACCGACACCGGCACCGGCACCGACACCGGGACCAACACCGGGACCGACACCGACACCGGCACCGGGACCGACACCAACACCGACACCGGCACCGGGACCAACACTGGCACTGACACCGGTACCAACACCGACACCGGGACCAACACCGGGACCAACACCGGCACCGGCACCGGGACCGACACCGGGACCAACACCAACACTGGCACCGGCACCAACACCGGCACCGGCACCGGGACCAACACCGGGACCAACACCGGGACCAACACCGGGACCAACACCGGCACCGGGACTGACACCTGTACCAACACCGGCACCGGCACCGGGACCAACACCGGGACCAACACCGGCACCGGGACTGACACCGACACCGGTACCAACACCGGCACCGACACCAGTACCAACACCAACACCGACACCGGCACCGGGACCGACACCGGGACCAACACCAACACTGGCACCGGCACCAACACCGGCACCGGCACCGGGACCAACACCGGGACCAACACCGGGACCAACACCGGCACCGGGACTGACACCTGTACCAACACCGGCACCGGCACCGGGACCAACACCGGGACCAACACCGGCACCGGGACTGACACCGACACCGGTACCAACACCGGCACCGACACCAGTACCAACACCAACACCGACACCGGCACCGGGACCGACACCGGGACCAACACCAACACTGGCACTGGCACCAACACCGGCACCGGCACCAGGACCAACACCGGGACCAACACCGGCACCGGGACCAACACCGGGACCAACACCGGGACCGACACCGGGACCAACACCAACACTGGCACTGACACCGGCACCAACACCGGGACCAACACCAACACTGGCACCGGTACCAACACCGGCACCGGCACTGACACCGGTACCAACACCAACACCGGCACCGGCACCGGGACCAACACCGGCACCGGGACCAACACTGGCACCAGGACCGACACCGGGACCAACACCGGGACCAACACTGGCACTGACACCAGTACCAACACCGGCACCAGGACCAACACCGGTACCGGGACCGACACTGGGACCGACACCAACACCGGTACCGACACCGGCACCGGGACCAACACCGGTACCGGGACCAACACCAGTACCAACACCAGGACCAGCACCGGCACTGACACCGGTACCAACACCGGCACCAGTACCAACACCGGTACCAACACCGACACCGACACCGGGACCAAGACCGGTACCAACACCGGTACCAACACCGGCACCGGGACCAACACCAGCACCGACATCGGCACCGGCACTGGTACCAACACCGGCACCGGGAACAGCACTGAGACCGGTACTGGCACCGGCAGAGAGCAGGACCAGCACTGAGATCAACACCAGCATCAACACCGGTACCAGCACTGACACCGGTACCAACACCGGCACTGACACTGGCACCGGTACCAGCACTGACACCGGCACTGACACCAACATCAGCACCAGCACCAGTACCAGCGCTGAGACCGGTACCAGCACCGACACCGGCACTGACATCAGCACCAGTACCGGTACCAACACCAGCACCAGGAACAGCACTGAGACCGGTACCAGCACTGACACAGGCACCAACATCAGCACCGGTACCGGTACCAGCGCTGGCATTGCACTGACACCGGCATCAACACCGACACCAGTACCAACACCAGTACCAACATCAGTACCAGCACCACCACCAACACCGGCACAGCACGGTACGGTGCTGGCACTGACGCCAGCGTAGAACGGTGCAGCACTGGCACCAGCGCTGGCACTGACACCGGTGCGGCACAGTACTGACACCGGCACCGGCACTGGCACTGACATCAGCTCTGACACCGGTACCGGCACTGACATTGGCACCGGCACTGACACCAACACCACACAGTACTGACACCAGCACCGACACCGGCACTGGCACTGACATCAGCTCTGACACCAGTGCCGGCACTGGCACCGGTACTGACACCGGTACTGATACTGGTGCTGACACCAGCACTGACACCAGTACTAACACCAACACCACACAGTACAGCACCGGCAGTGGCACCAGTACCGACACCAGCACCGACACCGGCACTGGCACTGACATCAGCTCTGACACCGGTACCGACACCAGGACTGACATCAGCGCCAGCACCGGCACCGGCACTGACATGGGCGCTGACAGCACTGGCAGCAGCGCGGCGCGGCACAGCGTGTCAGCGCGGCACGGACGGCGGGGAGCAGCCCGCAGCAGCGCCTGACGGTGACGAGCAGCCTGGCACCGTCCCGCCTGGCACAGCCCCGCCTGGCACGGCACGGCACGGCGCAGCGTGGGATGGCACCGCGCGGCACGGCGCGGCACGCGTGCCGCATCGCGGAGCAGGACGTCGTGGCGCAGGGCCAAGCGGTGCCGTGCGGTGACGCGTGGCACGCCATGCTGCAGCATACGGCCTGGCGACGCCACACGCTACACGCGGCACGGGGGGCGCGCAGGGTGCTGGCGCGGGGCTGCGGTGCGGCGGGGCACGGCTCGGCACGGCGCACCGGCGGGGCACGGCGCGGCGCGGTGCAGCCCCGCACCGGTGGCGTGGGTCAGCGCGGCACGGTACGGTGCGGCGCAGGACGTGTGGTGGGGGAAAGCGCAGCGTGGCACAGGGCAGCCGAGCAGGGCGCTGCGTGGGGCGGTGCGGCACGGCGTGGCACGGTGCTGTGGGGCATGGCATGGCGCTGTGGGGCACAGTGCGCCGTGGCATGGTGCTGTGGGGCACGGCATGGCGCTGTGGGGCACAGCACGGTGCTGTGGGGCACAGTGCGCCGTGGCATGGTGCTGTGGGGCATGGCACGGCACGGTGCTGTGGGGCACAGCATGATGCTGTGGGGCACGGTGCGCCGTGGCATGGTGCTGTGGGGCACGGCACAGCGCGGCATGGTGCTGTGGGGCACGGCACGGTGCTGTGGGGCACGGTGCACCGTGGCATGGTGCTGTGGGGCACAGCATGGTGCTGTGGGGCACGGTGCACCGTGGCATGGTGCTGTGGGGCACGGCACAGCGCGGCACGGTGCTGTGGGGCACGGCTCAGCGCTGTGGGGCACGGCGCGCCGTGGCACGTTACAGGATGACCCATTGCAGTCGGCGCGGTGCGGTGCGGCTCAGCACCGGCCGGCGCAGCGCGGCGCGGCCCGGCACAGCCGTGGAGTGCTTGCCCATGCCGCGGCCCCCGCTGGCACCTTCCGGGGCCGCCCCGCAAGGCCTCGGGCCCCTCCGTGGCGCGGGCACGGCGACGGCACCGCACCGCCGCCCAGCCGCGCCGCCCCCCCCAGCACCCCCAAACAGAGCGGAGGGGTCTCGGGGTCTCCCCGGCTTTTATTGCGTCCCCGGCACGGGCAGGCCGCGGCCGGCAGAGCCCCGGTGCCGGCGGCAGCACCGCGGGCGCCGGTCACTGCGGGCACTGGAAGAAGCGGGCGGCGATGGCCTGGGCCGGGGCGGGCTCCCGGGCGCGCAGCAGCTCGGCCACGCTGGCGTACCGGTGGTAGCCGGCGCCGCAGAAGAGGAAGACGCCGTCGTCGGTGCAGATGGCGCCGTCCACGTGCTCGTGGGGCAGCGGCAGCGGCTCGCCCGCCCGCCGCGGCGTCCGCGTCAGGTCCACCAGCCGAGCCCGGCTCCCTGCCGGCACCGCAGCCGTCAGCCCCGCGCCCCCGCGCCCGCCGCCGGTACCGGCCCCGGCGCGCCCGCCGCCCACCTGCGATGACGTAGAGCTGCGCCGAGCCGGGGCAGGTGAAGGCGGCGTCGGCGCCGGGGACCCCCAGCTCCTCCTGCAGCGCCCGCGGGTACCCCAGCACCCGGCGGTGGCCCTGCTCCGACCGGAAGACGGAGACCTCGGAGCCCTGCGGGGAGCGGCGGCGTGGGGCGCGGCGGCGTGGGGCGCGGCAGCGTGGGGCACGGCGGCGTGGGGCACGGGCACGGGTGGTGTGGGGCACGGCGGCGTGGGGCATGGGCACGGGTGGTGTGGGGCACGGGCGGTGTGGGGCGTGGGCACGGACAGTGTGGGGCAGGGTGGGTCACAAGTGGGCACGGACGAGGTGGGTCACAGGCACGGGTGGTGTGGGTCACGGGCACAGATGGTGTGGGTCACGGGCACAGCCAGTGTGGGTCACAGGCACGGGTGGTGTGGGTCACGGGCACGGCTGGTGTGGGTCACAGGCATGGATGGTGTGGGTCACGGGCACGGCCGGTGTGGGTCACGGGTGGACATGGACGGTGTGGGTCACAGACATGGCCGGTGTGGGTCATGGGCAGGCATGGCCGGTGTGGGTCACGGGCATGGCTGGTGTGGGTCAGGCACGGCCGGTGTGGATCACGGGCACAGATGGTGTGGGTCACGGGCACGGGTGGTGTGGGTCACGGGTGGACATGGACGGTGTGGGTCATGGGCAGGCACGGCCGGTGTGGGTCAGGCACAGACGGTGTGGGTCACGGGCACGGGTGGTGTGGGTCACAGACATGGATGGTGTGGGTCATGGGTGGACATGGACAGTGTGGGTCACGGGCACAGATGGTGTGGGTCACGGGTGGACATGGACGGTGTGGGTCATGGGCAGGCACGGCTGGTGTGGGTCACGGGCACGGGTGGTGTGGGTCACGGGCACGGCCGGTGTGGGTCACAGGCATGGATGGTGTGGGTCATGGGTGGACATGGACAGTGTGGGTCACGGGCACGGCCGGTGTGGGTCAGGCATGGCCGGTGTGGGTCACGCACGGCCGGTGTGGGTCGCAGGCAGGGCCATGGGGGGCAGGGCCGTGGGGCTGCCCCAGGGATGGGTTTAGGGGCTGGGGGGCTCTGTGGGGCAGGGGGGTCCCGGGGGGACCGCTGCCCCTCGCGTCCCCAGGCTGCCGTGGGGCAGGACCCACAGGGGCCGGGAAGGGCGGCATGGGGCAGCCCCACGGCGCCGCACCTGTATCACGTAGGTGCGGCCGTCCCAGGCGAAGGCGGCGTCCACGGCTCCCTCCAGCCCCGGCCACGTCTGCCCCACGGGCCAGGCATGGTGCCCGTCCCGGTGCGAGTCCAGGCGGAACGAGAGACCCCCTGCGCGCGGCGTCAGCGGCCTGCCCCACGGCCCTGCCCCACGGCCCTGCCTCATGGACCCTGCCCCACGGCCCTGCCCCACGGACCCTGCCCCATGGCCCTGCCCCATGGACCCTGCCCCACAGACCCTGCCCCATGGACCCTGCCCCACCGACCCTGCCCCACCGACCTGCCCCATGGACCCTGCCCCACGGCCCTGCCCCACGGCCCTGCCCCACAGCCCTGCCCCATGGGCCCTGCCCCACGGCCCTGCCCCATGGACCCTGCCCCACCGACCCTGCCCCACGGCCCTGCCCCATGGACCCTGCCCCACCGACCCTGCCCCACCGACCCTGCCCCACAGCCCTGCCCCATGGACCCTGCCCCACGGCCCTGCCCCACGGCCCTGCCCCATGGACCCTGCCCCACCGACCCTGCCCCACGGCCCTGCCCCATGGACCCTGCCCCACCGACCCTGCCCCATGGACCCTGCCCCACGGCCCTGCCCCACAGCCCTGCCCCATGGACCCTGCCCCACCGACCTGCCCCATGGACCCTGCCCCACGGCCCTGCCCCACTGACCCTGCCCCACACCACAGCCACAGCACAGTCCCACAGTGCAGCCAGCTCCATACCCCACAGCCCCATGGTGTGGCTGGGACCACAGCCCTGCCCCACAGCCCTCAGCCCCACAGCTGCCTGCCCCACAGCCCCACAACCCCACAGCTCCCCTGCCCCACAGCCCCCAGCCCCACAGCTCCCCTGCCCCACAGCCCCCCTGCCCCACAGCCCCACAACCCCACAGCCCCACAGCCCACAGCCCACAGCCCACAGCCCCCTGCCCCACAGCCCACAGCCCAACCCCACAGCCCCCTGCCCCACAGCCCCCCTGCCCCACAGCCCCACAACCCCACAGCCCCCTGCCCCACAGCCCCAGCCCCACAGCCCCACAGCCCCCCTGCCCCACAGCCCAACCCCACAGCCCCCGGCCCCACAGCCCCCGGCCCCCAGCCCCACGGCGGCGGCCGCCCCTCACCGCGGAAGGCGTAGAGGCGCCCGCTGTCGTCGGCCAGCGCGGCCTGGAAGGGCTCCTTGCTGCAGCGCTCGCCCGCGGCCCCCCACGAGGCGTTGCCGTGGCCTGCGGCGGCCGCAGCGCTGCGGGAGGGGCCGGACCCCCAGGGCAGCCCGGGCCCCCCGGCTCTGTGGGGCTGGGTGCCCGCGCCCCCAGGGCCCCGTGGGAGGGGGCCGGGAGGGTCCCCAGGGCACTTGTGGGTCCCAGGGGCTCGTGTGGGTCACGGGGGAGGGTCCCCAGGGCACTTGTGGGTCCCATGGGCACGTGTGGGTCCCATGGGAGGGTCCCCAGGGTCCCCAGGGCACTTGTGGGTCCCATGGGCATGTGTGGGTCACGGGGGAGGGTCTCCAGGGCACGTGTGGGTCCCATGGGCATGTGTGGGTCACGGGGGAGGGTCTCCAGGGCACTTGTGGGTCTCAGGGGCACGTGTGGGTCCCATGGGCATGTGTGGGTCCCATGGGAGGGTCCCCAGGGCACTTGTGGGTCCCAGGGGCACGTGTGGGTCACGGGGGAGGGTCCCCAGGGCACTTGTGGGTCCCATGGGCTCGTGTGGGTCCCATGGGAGGGTCCCCAGGGCACGTGTGGGTCCCAGGGGCACGTGTGGGTCACGGGGGAGGGTCCCCAGGGCACTTGTGGGTCGCGGGGGCGGGCGGGCGCGCACCTCGGCCGGGGCAGGGCAGGAAGTAGTCGCGCAGGTCGCGGGGGTAGCCGTGGGGCAGGTGGCCGGTGAGGGGCTGGAAGCGCTGGAAGCGGGCGCCCCACAAGCAGTAGAAGCGGCCGAGCCAGCGCAGGGCGGCGCCGCAGGGGCCGGGGCCCGGCCACGCCCGCGCCTTCGCCACGCGCAGCTCCAGGTCGAAGAGGTACCACGTGCGCCCTGCGCCCCACAGCGCCGCTGCTGCCGGGCCCGGCGCGGCCACGACGCGCCCCTCGGCAGCCACAACGCGCCCCACGGCCGCCCCTCTGTGCCCCACGGCCGCCCCGACGTGCCCCACGGCCGCCCCTCTGTGCCCCACGGCCGCCCCGACGTGCCCCACGGCCCCCTGACGCGCCCCACAGCCACCCCTCTGTGCCCCACGGCCCCCTGACACACCCCACGGCAGCCCCAACACGCCCCACGGCCACCCCTTTGTGCCCCACGGCCCCCTGACGTGCCCCACGGCCCCCCGACACACCCCATGGCCCCCCGACGTGCCCCACGGCCGCCCCTCTGCGCCCCACGGCCGCCCCAACAAACCCCACAGCCACCCCAACGTGCCCCACAGCCACCCCGATGCACCCCACGGCCACCCCAACGTGCCCCACAGCCGCCCCAACGTGCCCCATGGCAGCCCCTCTGTGCCCCACGGCCACCCTCTGCACCCCACGGCCCCCCGACGCGCCCCATGGCAGCCCCAACGTGCCCCACGGCCCCCCCGACGTGCCCCACGGCCCCCCGATGCGCCCCATGGCAGCCCCAACGTGCCCCACGGCAGCCCCCTGGCATCGCCCCCTGCCCCACGGCAGCCCCTCTGTGCCCCACGGCAGCCCCCTGGCATCGCCCCCTGCCCCACGGCCGCCCCTTCATGCCCCACGGCAGCCCCCTGGCATCGCCCCCTGCCCCACGGCAGCCCCTTCATGCCCCACGGCAGCCCCCTGGCATCGCCCCCTGCCCCACGGCAGCCCCTTCATGCCCCACGGCAGCCCCCTGGCATCGCCCCCTGCCCCACGGCCGCCCCTTCATGCCCCACGGCAGCCCCCTGGCATTGCCCCCTGCCCCACGGCAGCCCCTCTGTGCCCCACGGCAGCCCCCTGGCATTGCCCCCTGCCCCACGGCAGCCCCTCTGTGCCCCACGGCAGCCCCCTGGCATCGCCCCCTGCCCCACGGCCGCCCCGCTCACCCTTGAAGAAGAGCACGCTCTCGCCCCCGCACTCCTCGGCGTGGCACTCGACGGCGGCGTCCAGCCCCCCGGGGATGCCCGGGAACTCCTCCGCTATGGGGCGGGGGAAGCCGGGACGCAGCCGCCCCCCGGCGTAGGCCCAGACCTGCTCGCCCTGCCCGCGCCCCACGGCTGAGCCCCACGGGCGAGACCCACGGCACCGCGCCGGGGAGCGCCGTGGGGCCAGACCCGGGGAGACCCCCAGGGCGAGACCCCCGGATCCGACCCCCGGCAGCCCCGAGACCCCCACCCCATGGGGCAGCCCCACAGACGCGCTCGGGGGCCCAGGCAGAGGGGAGACCCCCACCCCCGGGCAGCCGGCCTGGCCCCCATGGCAGCGCGTGGGGCCACCCGGCCCGCGACCCCCAGCCGCTGCCCCACAGCTGCTGCCCCCCAACCGCTGCCCCCGCACCGCTGACCCCCAACCACTGCCCCACAGCTGCTGCCCCCCACCTGCTGCCCCCCAACCTGCTGCCCCCCAACCGCTGCCTGCCCCACCACTGACCCCCAACCACTGCCCCCCCAACCGCTGCCCCACACCTGCTGACCCCCAACCACTGCCCCACACCCGCTGCCTGCCCCACCACTGACCCCCAACCGCTGCCCCACACCCGCTGCACCCCCACCCGCTGCCCCCCAACCCGCTGCCCCCCAACTCGCTGCCCCCCACCCGCTGCCCCCCACCCGCTGCCTGCCCCACCACTGCCCCCCAACCGCTGCCCCCCAACCGCTGCCCCACACCTGCTGCCCCACACCCGCTGCCCCACACCCGCTGCCCCCCAACCTGCTGCCCCCCAACCCGCTGCCCCCCACCCGCTGCCTGCCCCACCACTGACCCCCAACCGCTGCCCCACACCCGCTGCACCCCCACCCACTGCCCCCTAACCCGCTGCCCCCCAACCCGCTGCCCCCCAACCCGCTGCCCCACCACTGCCCCCCCGCCTGCTGCCCCCCACCCGCTGCCTGCCCCACCACTGACCCCCAACCACTGACCCCCAACCGCTGCCCCACACCTGCTGACCCCCACCTGCTGCCCCACACCCGCTGCCCCACACCCGCTGCCCCACACCCGCTGCCTGCCCCACCACTGACCCCCAACCACTGCCCCCCAACCGCTGCCCCACACCTGCTGACCCCCACCGCTGCCCCCCACCCGCTGCCCCCCCACCTGCTGCCCCCCAACTCGCTGCCCCCCACCTGCTGCCCCACACCCGCTGCCTGCCCCACCACTGACCCCCAACCACTGACCCCCAACCACTGCCCCCCAACCACTGCCCCCCACCTGCTGCCCCCCCACCCGCTGCCCCCCCACCCGCTGCCCCCCAACCGCTGCCCCACACCTGCTGCCCCACACCTGCTGCCCCCTAACCCGCTGCCCCCCACCCGCTGCCTGCCCCACCACTGACCCCCAACCCGCTGCCCCCCAACTCGCTGCCCCCCAACCGCTGCCCCCCAACCGCTGCCCCCCACCTGCTGACCCCCACCCGCTGCCCCACACCCGCTGCCCCCCAACCCGCTGCCCCCCAACCCGCTGCCTGCCCCACCACTGACCCCCAACCCGCTGCCCCCCAACTCGCTGCCCCCCAACTCGCTGCCCCCCAACCCGCTGCCCCCCAACCCGCTGCCTGCCCCACCACTGACCCCCACCTGCTGCCCCCCAACCCGCTGCCCCCCAACCCGCTGCCCCCCACCGCTGCCCCCACCCCCCGCCCCCCGTGCCTGGAAGAGGTGCAGGCTCTGGTGCTCCTGGGGTCGCTGCCGCCGGGGCAGCCGCAGCGCCGCGTCCACCGGGCCCCCCAGCTCGGGCCAGGAGGCGGCCAGGGGGCGGCTGTGGGGCTGGCCCCCGCCCCGGGGGATCTCCCACACCTCGGGGCCTGCGGCGGCAGCGGCTGGGCCCAGGGCGCTGCCCCACACCCTGCCCCACACCCTGCCCCACGGCGCTGCCCCACAGTGCTGCCCCACACCCTGCCCCTGGCCCCACGGTGCTGCCCCACACCCTGCCCCTGGCCCCACGGCACTGCCCCACGGTGCTGCCCCACACCCTGCCCCACAGTGCCCCTGGCCCCACGGGCACCCCCCCCAGCCCCACAGACTCCCTTCGCCCACCCCCCCCATTCACCCCCGCCCCCCCCAGGCCCCAGCTCCCGCCCCCCCCCAGACCCCATTTGCTTCAAGTGCCCCCTGCCCCACATCCCCCTGCCCCACAGCCCCCTGCCCCACAGCCCCCTGCCCCCCAGTCCCCCTGCCCCCCAATCCCCTGCCCCACACATCCCCTGCCCCCCAACCCCATGTCTCCCCGTCCCCCTGCTCCCCAGCCCCATGCCCTCCAGTCCCCATTTCCCCACCCCCTGCCCCCCACCCCTGTGCCCCCCACCCCTGCCCCCCAACCCCTGCCCCACACCCCCGCCCCACCTCGGAAGAGCAGCACGCTGCCGTTCTCGCTCAGCGTGGCGGCGTCGAAGCCGCCCTCGTCCGCGCAGAGCTGGGCCAGGGCTGGGGGCTGGGGGTCAGCGTGGGGCGGCCCCCGAGACGCAGCCCCCGCACACAACCCCCTGCCCCACACCCCCCCCGCCCCACATACCCCCCTGCCCCACACACACCCGCTGCCCCATAGCGCCTGGGGCCCCACACACCCGCTGCCCCACACACCCGCTGCCCCACACACACCCGCTGCCCCACACACACCCGCTGCCCCATAGCGCCTGGGGCCCCACACACCCCTGCCCCACACACCCGCTGCCCCACACACACCCGCTGCCCCATAGCGCCTGGGGCCCCACACACCCACTGCCCCACACACACCCGCTGCCCCACAGCGCCTGGGGCCCCACACACCCCGCTGCCCCACACACACCCGCTGCCCCATAGCGCCTGGGGCCCCCCCACACCCCTGCCCCACAGCAGCTGCTGTGCCCCACACACACCTGTGCCCCACACACACCACTGTGCCCCACACACACCACTGTGCCCCACACCCCCTGTGCCCCACACGCGCCTCTGCCCCCCGTGGGCTCTCACCAGTGTCGTTGCCGTGGGGCTCAGGCCCATGGGGCTGCCCCCCTCCAGCTGCCTCCGTTTCGTTGTGGGGCCTGGGGACGGGCGGCACCGGGGGCTCACGGCGCAGCCCCCAAAGAGCCGCGGGCCTGCCCCACATCAGCAGGGAGCCCCTGCCCCACACACAACCCCCTGCCCCACACCCCCCCTGCCCCACATACCCCCCTGCCCCACACACAACCCCCTGCCCCACATCAGCAGGGAGCCCCTGCCCCACACACAACCCCCTGCCCCACACGCATTCCCCTGCCCCACATACCCCCCTGCCCCACATCAGCAGGGAGCCCCTGCCCCACACACAACCCCCTGCCCCACACGCATTCCCCTGCCCCACATACCCCCCTGCCCCACACACACCCCTGCCCCACACCCCACCCTGCCCCACACACATCCCCCTGCCCGACATACCCCCCTGCCCCACATGCAACCCCGTGCCCCACACGCAACCCCGTGCCCCACACACCCCCCTGCCCCACACACACACGCCCTACCCCACATACCCCCCTGCCCCACATCGGCAGGGAGCCCCTGCCCCCCACACACCCCCCTGCCCCACACACACAGCCCCCTGCCCCACACAGCCCCCTGCCCCACACCCCACCCTGCCCCACACACACCCCCCTGCCCCACACGCAACCCCCTGCCCCACACACCCCCCTGCCCCACACGCAACCCCGTGCCCCACACACAACCCCCTGCCCCACATACCCCCCTGCCCCACATCGGCAGGGAGCTCCTGCCCCCCACACAGCCCCCTGCCCCACACACACCCCTGCCCCACACAGCCCCCTGCCCCACAGGCCCCCCTGCCCCCCCCACACCCCCCTGCCCCACACACACACCCCCCTGCCCCACACACACCCCTGCCCCACACACACAGCCCCCTGCCCCACACAGCCCCCCGCCGCCCCCACACCCCCCTGCCCCCCCCACACAGCCCTCTGCCCCACACAGCCCCCTGCCCCACACAGCCCCCCGCCGCCCCCACACCCCCCGCCCCACACCCCCGCCCCACTGACAGGGGGTGGGCGCAGCCCAGGGCCAGGGCCCAGGCCAGGCTGAGGGCGGCTGCCAGGACCCCCATGGTTTGCCTGGGCCCCCCCGCCCCCGCCCCCGCCCTATATGGGGCAGCGGGGGGGGTTGCACAACCGCCCTGCCCCATTGCGCAACCCGGCCCGCCCCACACAACCTTGGGGGGGGGCACGACACGGGGCGGGGGGGCGCCCCCCATCATCGCCCCCCATGGCAGGGCTGGGGGTCGGACCCCAACGCAGTGGGGCAGGGACGGGGGGTGCTGTGGGGCTGGGGGGCTCAGCCCCCGATGCTGTGGGGCTGGGGGGGGCTCAGCCCCCGATGCTGTGGGGCTGGGGGGGTTGAGGGGGGGCTCAGCCCCCGATGCTGTGGGGCTGGGGGGGGCTCAGCCCCCGATGCTGTGGGGCTGGGGGGGTTGGGGGCTCAGCCCCCGATGCTGTGGGGCTGGGGGGGTTGGGGGGGGCTCAGCCCCGGTGCTGTGGGGCTGGGGGGTTGTGGGGGGCTCAGCCCCCGATGCTGTGGGGCTGGGGGGGTTGGGGGGGGCTCAGCCCCCGATGCTGTGGGGCTGGGGGGGTTGGGGGCTCAGCCCCCGATGCTGTGGGGCTGGGGGGGTTGGGGGGGGCTCAGCCCCCGATGCTGTGGGGCTGGGGGGTTGTGGGGGGCTCAGCCCCCGATGCTGTGGGGCTGGGGGGGGGCTCAGCCCCCGATGCTGTGGGGCTGGGGGGGTTGGGGGGGGCTCAGCCCCCGATGCTGTGGGGCTGGGGGGGTTGGGGGGGGGCTCAGCCCCGGTGCTGTGGGGCTGGGGGGGTTGGGGGGGGGCTCAGCCCCCGATGCTGTGGGGCTGGGGGGGGCTCAGCCCCCGATGCTGTGGGGCTGGGGGGGGTTGAGGGGGGGCTCAGCCCCCGATGCTGTGGGGCTGGGGGGGGCTCAGCCCCCGATGCTGTGGGGCTGGGGGGGTTGGGGGGGGCTCAGCCCCCGATGCTGTGGGGCTGGGGGGGTTGGGGGCTCAGCCCCCGATGCTGTGGGGCTGGGGGGGTTGGGGGGGGCTCAGCCCCGGTGCTGTGGGGCTGGGGGGGTTGGGGGGGGGCTCAGCCCCCGATGCTGTGGGGCTGGGGGGTTGTGGGGGGCTCAGCCCCGGTGCTGTGGGGCTGGGGGGTTGTGGGGGGCTCAGCCCCCGATGCTGTGGGGCTGGGGGGGTTGGGGGGGGGCTCAGCCCCGGTGCTGTGGGGCTGGGGGGTTGTGGGGGGCTCAGCCCCCGATGCTGTGGGGCTGGGGGGGCTCAGCCCCCGATGCTGTGGGGCTGGCGCTGTCCCAGCCGCTTCCCGGCAGGGCCCGGGGGGCGCCGGGAAAGACCCGGGGGGCTGGGGGGGGGGAGGGGCCGGGGGGAGGGGCCGGGGGGGCGGGGCACCCATGTGTGGGGCGAATCCCCGCGGGGGGCAGAGCCCCTCCCCCACCACTCCCAGTCCGGCCCAGTCTGACCTCACCCCCGCTCCCAGTCCGGCCCAGTCCGGCCCCACCCCCCCGCCGTGGGTCAGCGCCCCAAAGGTGCCGGGGGGCTCCGGGTGCTGCGCCCGCGCCTGCGCTGCCCGCGACCACCGCGGCCTGGGGGTCCCAGCGCAACTTGGGGGTCACAGTGCAACTTGGGGGTCACAGCACAGCCTGGGGTCCCAGTGCAACTTGGGGGTCACAGCACAGCCTGGGGTCCCAGTGCAACTTGGGGGTCCCAGTGCAACTTGGGGGTCACAGTGCAACTTGGGGGTCACAGCACAGCCTGGGGTCCCAGCGCAACTTGGGGGTCCCAGCGCAACTTGGGGGTCCCAGTGCAACTTGGGGGTCCCAGCACAGCCTGGGGGTCCCAGCGCAACTTGGGGGTCACAGTGCAACTTGGGGGTCACAGCACAGCCTGGGGTCCCAGTGCAACTTGGGGGTCCCAGCGCAACTTGGGGGTCACAGCACAGCCTGGGGTCCCAGTGCAACTTGGGGGTCCCAGCGCAACTTGGGGGTCACAGCGCAACTTGGGGGTCCCAGCACAGCCTGGGGGTCCCAGCGCAACTTGGGGGTCCCAGCGCAACTTGGGGGTCACAGTGCAACTTGGGGGTCACAGCACAACTTGGGGGTCACAGTGCAACTTGGGGGTCACAGCACAGCCTGGGGTCCCAGCGCAACTTGGGGGTCCCAGTGCAACTTGGGGGTCCCAGCACAGCCTGGGGGTCCCAGCACAACTTGGGGGTCCCAGCGCAACTTGGGGGTCACAGCACAGCCTGGGGTCCCAGTGCAACTTGGGGGTCCCAGTGCAACTTGGGGGTCACAGTGCAACTTGGGGGTCGCAGCGCAACTTGGGGGTCCCAGCGCAGCCTGGGGGTCCCAGCGCAACTTGGGGGTCCCAGCGCAGCCTGGGGGTCCCAGCGCAACTTGGGGGTCACAGCGCAACTTGGGGGTCCCAGCGCAGCCTGGGGGTCCCGTCATGGCCTGGGGGTCACAGTGCAACTTGGGGGTCCCAGTGCAGCCTGGGGGTCCCGGTGTAACTTGGGGGTCCCACTGCAACTTGGGGGTCCTGCCATGGCCTGGGGGTCCCGCAGCAACTTGGGGGTCCCAGCACAGCCTGGGGGTCCCAGCACAGCCTGGGGGTCCCGCCGCCCCACGGCGTGCCCGGGGGCTCCCGCAGCGCAGTCGTGGCCCCCAGCCCGGCTCAGCCCCCGCCCCCGCCCCCCTGCCAGCCCCCGGCGCCCGGGGGGGCTTCACCAGGGACCCCCAGCGGGGGTGGCGCCAGGGCCGCGAATCCGTGGGGCAGGAGCCGCCCCCGCTCCCCCCGCGCCGTGGGGCTGGCGGCGCCGGGGGGCAGGGTACTTCCAGAATACTTTATTTTGTACATAGAGCTCGTCAGCGTGCGGCGGCAGCCCCACACAGCCCCGCCGTGGGGCGGGCAGGCACGCGCGGGCGCCCCGGGGAGCGGGGCCGGTTGGGGGGCAGCCCCACAGCGCCCGGCGGCGCGCGCGGCCCCCGGCCCCACCGGCGGCTCCCCCCCGCCCCACGCCTCCCCGAGGCCCCCGCGCGCCCTTGGGACCCCCCGGCAGCGGGGCCGGCGGCCTCGCCGTGGGGCAGGAGCGAGGGCGGCACCACGGCCCCCCAAGCGCCCCACGCTCCCGTCCGCGCCCCACGCCCCGGGCCCGGCTGCCCCCCGGGATAAAGTGCACGTGAGGGCCGGGGCGGCGCTTGGGGGGCAGCGGCGGCCGTGGGGCAGGGTTGGCTGTGGGGCAGCGGCGTCCGTGGGGCAGTGGTGTCCGTGGGGCAGCGATGGCCGTGGGGCAGCTGCGTCTGTGGGGCAGCGATGGCCACGGGGCAGCGATGGCCGTGGGGCAGCGGCGTCCGTGGGGCAGCTGCGTCTGTGGGGCAGCGATGGCCACGGGGCAGCGATGGCTGTGGGGCAGCGGCGTCCGTGGGGCAGCGTCAGCTGTGGGGCAGCGGCGTCTGTGGGGCAGCTGCGTCTGTGGGGCGGCGATGGCCGCGGGGCAGCGGCGGCCGTGGGGCAGCCGTCGTTCGGGGCACCCCTCTGCGGGCGCGCTCCCGGGGGGCCGGCGGGCACCGTCCCGGCGCTGGCCGCGGCCCCGGCCCCACGGCGGCTACTGCAGGTAGCGGTAGGCCTTGAAGCAATGGTTGCCGGAGTCGGCCACCACCACGTGTCCGTCGGAGGTGAGCGCCAGCCCCTGCGGCCCGTACAGCGGGTCGGCCGCCGTGTTGATGTACGAGAGGAAGGAGCCCGAGCTGTCGAACACCTGCGGGGACGGGCACGGAGGCGCTGGCACCGGCGCGCCGCGGCACGGCACGGCACGCGCCCCCGCGAGCCCCCGCCCCGGCCGGGTGCGCCGGTACCTGGATGCGGCTGTTGCCCCAGTCGGCCACGATGATGTTGCCGTTGGCGTCGACGGCCACGCCGGTGGGCGCGTTGAACTGCCCGTTGCCCTCGCCGTGCGAGCCGAACTTGAAGAGGAACTCGCCGTCGGCGCTGTAGACCTGGGGACGGGGCGTCACCGCGGGCCCTCCCGGCGCGCCGCGCCCGCACCGGCACCCGCACCAGCACGCACCGCGTCTACACCGGCACCCGCACCCCGCACCTACACCGCACCCACACGGGCGCCCGCACCAGCACGCACCGGCACCCACACCAGCACCCGCCCCACACCCACACTGCGCCCGCACCGGCACCCACACCCGCACCATGCCCACACCGTGCCCACGCCAGCACCCGCACCGCACCTGCACCGCACCTGCGCCGGCACCCACACCGCGCCCGCAACCAGCACCTGCACTGGCACCCGCACCGCGCCTACACCGGCACCCACACCAGCACCCCACCCACGCTGGCACCCACACTGGCACCGGCACCCGCACTGGCACCCGCCCTGCACCACGCCCACACTGTGCCCACACCAGCAGCCGCACCGTGCCCGCACCGCGCCTGCCCCAGCACCCGCACTGGCACCGGCACCCGCACCATGCCCACACTGTGCCCACACCAGCACCCGCACCGCGCCTGCACCACACCTGCGCCGGCACCCACACCAGCACCCCACCCACACTGGCACCCGCACCTGGCACCCACACCCGGCACCTGCACCGGCACCCACACCGGCACCCGCCCTGCACCACGCCCACACCAGCAGCCGCACCGTGCCTGCACCGCGCCTGCCCCAGCACCCGCACTGGCACCCACAGCTGCACCGGCACCCGCACCGGCACCCACACACCCACACCACGCCCACACCGTGCCCACACCAGCAGCCGCACCGTGCCCGCACCGTGCCCACACCGGCACCCACACTCGCACCGGCACCCGCATCGGCACCCACACGCACACCGGCACCGGCACCACGCCCGCACCGGCACCCTCGCCCGCACCGCGCCCGCACCCGCACCGGCACCAGCACCGCGCCCACACCAGCACCGGCACCCGCGGCGGCGGCGCTCACCTTCACCGAGTGGTTGTGGAAGTCGGTGACCACGATCTCGTTCTTGTTGTTGACGGCCACGAAGTGGGGCCCTGGGGAGGGGAGGGCTCAGCCCCGGCGGGGGCGGGGGTCCCGGCCCGGCTCGGCGCCGCGGGGACGCCCCGGGCTCCGGTTGGTGCCGCGCCAGCGCCGGCGAGGCCGCGGCGGGGGCGTGAGCGCGGGCGGCGCCCGGACCCCCACGGCTGCGGGGGGCACCCAGCCCCACGGCGGGGCCGGCGCCCAGGACCCAGAGCCGCGGGGTGCGGGCACAGAGCCCAGAGCCAGAACCCAGAACCAGAACCAGAGCCAGAGCCAGAACCAGAACCCGAGCCAGAACCAGAACCAGAGCCAGAACCAGAGCCCAGAGCCAGAACCCAGAACCAAAACCCAGAACCAAAACCCAGAACCAGAGCCAGAGCCCAGAGCCAAAACCCAGAACCAGAACCCAGAACCAAAACCCAGAACCAGAACCCAGAACCAGAACCCAGAACCAAAACCCAGAACCAGAACCAGAACCCAGAGCCAGAACCCAGAACCAGAACCCAGAACCAGAGCCACAGCCAGAACCAGAACCAAAACCCAGAACCAGAGCCAGAACCAGAACCAGAGCCCAGAGCCAGAACCAGAACCAGAGCCAGAACCTGGAACCCAGAACCAGAACCTGGAACCCAGAACCCAAACCCAGAGCCCAAACCCAAGCCCCAAACCCACAGCCACAACCTGAGCCCCGAGCCAGAACCCAAAACCAGAGCCCCAGCCTGGAACCCAAAACTAAACCCCAAACCCGGAGCCCAGAAGCCCAAACCAGAACCCCGAACCAAAACCTGCACCCAGAACCAGAACCCAAAACCAGAACCAAGAGCCCAGAGCCGGAACCCAAAACCTGGAACCCAGAGCCGCAACCTGAGCCCAGAACTAAAACTGGAACCAAAACCCAAACCTGGAGCCCAGAACCCACAACCACAACCGGAGCCAGAACCAAACCCGGAGCCCAAACCCGGAGCCAGAACCTGAGCCCAGAGCCAAACCCCAAAACCAGAACCTGGAACCCAAAACCAAACCTGAGCCCAGAACCCAGAACCAAACCCGGAGCCCCAAACCCACAGCCAGAACCTGAGCCCAGAACCAAACCCCAAAACCAGAACCTGGAACCCAAAACCAAACCTGAGCCCAGAACCCAGAGCCAGGACCCAAACCCAGAGCCCAAACCCAGAACCAAACCCGGAGCCCAAACCCGGAGCCCAAACCCGGAGCCCAAACCCGGAGCCAGGACCTGAGCCCAGAACCAAACCCAGAACCAGAACCTGGAACCCAAAACCAAACCTGAGCCCAGAACCCAGACCCAGAACCCAAACACAGAACCAAACCCAGAACCAAACCCAAGCCCCAAACCCAGAACCACAACCTGAGCCCAGAGCCAAACTCCAAAACCAGAACCTGGAACCCAGAACCAAACCTGAGCGCAGAACCCAGAGCCAGGACCCAAACCCAGAGCCCAAACCCAGAACCAAACCCGGAGCCCAAACCCGGAGCCCAAACCCGGAGCCCCAAACCCAGAGCCAGGACCTGAGCCCAGAACCAAACCCAGAACCAGAACCTGGAACCCAAAACCAAACCTGAGCCCAGAACCCAGAGCCAGAACCCAGAGCCAGGACCCAAACCCAGAACCAAACCCGGAGCCAGAACCTGAGCCCAGAGCCCCAGCCTGGAACCCAAAACCAGAACCTGGAGCCCAGAACCAAAACCTGAGCCCAGAACCAAACCCCAAAGCCGGAGCCCAGAACCCACAACCACAACCGGAGCCAGAACCAAACCCGGAGCCCAAACCCGGAGCCCAAACCCGGAGCCCAAACCCGGAGCCCAAACCCAGAGCCCAAACCCAGAGCCAGAACCTGAGCCCAGAACCAAACCCAGAACCAAACCCAGAACCAGAACCTGGAACCCAAAACCAAACCTGAGCCCAGAACCCAGACCCAGAACCCAGAGCCAGGACCCAAACCCAGAACCAAACCCGGAGCCCAAACCCGGAGCCAAACCCCAAAACCTGAGCCCAGAGCCCCAGCCTGGAACCCAGAACCAGAACCTGGAGCCCAGAACCAAACCCCAAAGCCGGAGCCCAGAACCCACAACCACAACCGGACCCGGAGCCCAAACCCGGAGCCCAAACCCGGAGCCCAAACCCGGAGCCCAAACCCGGAGCCCCAAACCCAGAGCCAGAACCCGGAGCCCAAACCCGGAGCCCAAACCCGGAGCCCCAAACCCGGAGCCCAAACCTGGAGCCCAAACCCGGAGCCCAAACCCGGAGCCCCAAACCCAGAGCCAGAACCCGGAGCCCAAACCCGGAGTCCAAACCCGGAGTCCAAACCCGGAGCCCCAAACCCGGAGCCAGAACCTGAGCCCAGAACCAAACCCAGAACCAAACCCAGAACCAAACCCAGAACCAAACCCAGAGCCAAACCCAGAGCCCAAACCCGGAGCCCGAACCCGGAGCCCCAAACCCGGAGCCCAAGCCCGGAGCCCCAAACCCGGAGCCCAAACCCGGAGCCCAAACCCGGAGCCCCAAACCCGGAGCCCAAACCCAGAGCCAGAACCCGGAGCCCCAAACCCGGAGCCCAAACCTGGAGCCCAAACCCGGAGTCCAAACCCGGAGTCCAAACCCGGAGCCCCAAACCCGGAGCCAGAACCTGAGCCCAGAACCAAACCCAGAACCAAACCCAGAACCAAACCCAGAGCCAAACCCAGAGCCAAACCCGGAGCCCAAACCCGGAGCCCGAACCCGGAGCCCCAAACCCGGAGCCCAAGCCCGGAGCCCCAAACCCAGAGCCCAAACCCGGAGCCAAACCCCAAAACCTGAGCCCAGAGCCCCAGCCTGGAACCCAGAACCAGAACCTGGAGCCCAGAACCAAACCCCAAAGCCGGAGCCCAGAACCACAACCACAACCGGACCCGGAGCCCAAACCCGGAGCCCAAACCCGGAGCCCAAACCCGGAGCCCAAACCCGGAGCCCCAAACCCGGAGCCCAAACCCGGAGCCCAAACCCGGAGCCCCAAACCCGGAGCCCAAACCCGGAGCCCCAAACCCGGAGCCCAAACCTGGAGCCCAAACCCGGAGCCCAAACCCGGAGCCCCAAACCCGGAGCCCAAACCTGGAGCCCAAACCCGGAGCCCCAAACCCGGAGCCCAAACCCGGAGCCCAAACCCGAAGCCCAAACCCGGAGCCCCAAACCCGGAGCCCCAAACCCGGAGCCCAAACCCGGAGCCCAAACCCGGAGCCCCAAACCCGGAGCCCAAACCCGGAGCCCAAACCCGGAGCCCCAAACCCAGAGCCAGAACCCGGAGCCCAAACCCGGAGCCAAACCCCAAAACCTGAGCCCAGAGCCCCAGCCTGGAACCCAGAACCAGAACCTGGAGCCCAGAACCAAACCCCAAAGCCGGAGCCCAGAACCCACAACCACAACCGGACCCGGAGCCCAAACCCGGAGCCCAAACCCGGAGCCCAAACCCGGAGCCCAAACCCGGAGCCCCAAACCCGGAGCCCAAACCCGGAGCCCAAACCCGGAGCCCCAAACCCGGAGCCCAAACCCGGAGCCCCAAACCCGGAGCCCAAACCTGGAGCCCAAACCCGGAGCCCAAACCCGGAGCCCCAAACCCGGAGCCCAAACCTGGAGCCCAAACCCGGAGCCCCAAACCCGGAGCCCAAACCCGGAGCCCAAACCCGAAGCCCAAACCCGGAGCCCCAAACCCGGAGCCCAAACCCGGAGCCCAAACCCGGAGCCCCAAACCCGGAGCCCAAACCCGGAGCCCAAACCCGGAGCCCCAAACCCAGAGCCAGAACCCGGAGCCCAAACCTGGAGCCCAAACCCGGAGCCCCAAACCGGAGTCCAAACCCGGAGCCCAAACCCGGAGCCCAAACCCGGAGCCCCCAAACCCAGAGCCCCAAACCCAGAGCCAGAACCCGGAGCCCAAACCTGGAGCCCAAACCCGGAGCCCCAAACCCAGAGCCAGAACCCGGAGCCCCAAACCCGGAGCCCAAACCCGGAGCCCAAACCCGGAGCCCAAACCCGGAGTCCAAACCCGGAGCCAGAACCTGAGCCCAGAACCAAACCCAGAACCAAACCCAGAACCAAACCCAGAGCCAAACCCAGGAGCAAACCCGAGCCCAAACCCGGAGCCCCAAACCCGGAGCCCCAAACCCGGAGCCAAACCCCAAAACCTGAGCCCAGAGCCCCAGCCTGGAACCCAGAACCAGAACCTGGAGCCCAGAACCAAACCCCAAAGCCGGAGCCCAGAACCCACAACCACAACCGGACCCGGAGCCCAAACCCGGAGCCCAAACCCGGAGCCCAAACCCGGAGCCCCAAACCCGGAGCCAGAACCCGGAGCCCAAACCCGGAGCCCCAAACCCGGAGCCCAAACCCGGAGCCCAAACCCGGAGCCCAAACCCGGAGCCCCAAACCCGGAGCCCAAACCCGGAGCCCAAACCCGGAGCCCCAAACCCGGAGCCCAAACCCGGAGCCCAAACCCGGAGCCCCAAACCCGGAGCCCAAACCCGGAGCCCAAACCCGGAGCCCAAACCCGGAGCCAAACCCGGAGCCCAAACCCGGAGCCCCAAACCCGGAGCCCAAACCCGGAGCCCAAACCCGGAGCCCCAAACCCAGAGCCAGAACCCGGAGCCCAAACCCGGAGCCCAAACCCGGAGCCCCAAACCCGGAGCCCAAACCCAGAGCCCAAACCCGGAGCCCAAACCCGGAGCCCAAACCCGGAGCCCCAAACCCGGAGCCAGAACCTGAGCCCAGAACCAAACCCAGAACCAAACCCAGAACCAAACCCAGAACCAAACCCAGAGCCAAACCCAGGAGCAAACCCGGAGCCCAAACCCGGAGCCCGAACCCGGAGCCCCAAACCCGGAGCCCAAGCCCAGAGCCCCAAACCCAGAGCCCAAACCCGGAGCCCCAAACCCAGAGCCAGAACCCGGAGCCCAAACCTGGAGCCCAAACCCGGAGCCCAAACCCGGAGCCCCAAACCCGGAGCCCAAACCCGGAGCCCAAACCTGGAGCCCAAACCCGGAGTCCAAACCGGAGTCCAAACCCGGAGCCCCAAACCCGGAGCCAGAACCTGAGCCCAGAACCAAACCCAGAACCAAACCCAGAGCCAAACCCAGGAGCAAACCCGGAGCCCAAACCCGGAGCCCGAACCCGGAGCCAGAACCTGGAGCCCGAACCCGGAGCCCAAGCCCGGAGCCCCAAACCCGGAGCCCAAGCCCGGAGCCCCAAACCCGGAGCCAGGACCTGAGCCCAGAACCCAGAGCCAGAACCCAAACGCAGAACCCAAACCCAGAACCAAACCCAAGCCCCAAACCCAGAACCACAACCTGAGCCCAGAGCCAAACTCCAAAACCAGAACCTGGAACCCAGAACCAAACCTGAGCGCAGAACCCAGAGCCAGAACCAAACCCAGAACCAAACCTGAGCCCAGAGCCAGAACCAAACCCAGAACCAAACCCAGGACCAAACCCAGAACCAAACCCAGAACCAAACCCAGAACCAAACCCAGAACCAAACCCAGGACCAAACCCAGAACCAAACCCAGAACCAAACCCAGGACCAAACCCAGAACCAAACCCAGAACCAAACCCAGGACCAAACCCAGAACCAAACCCAGGACCAAACCCGGAGCCCAAGCCCGGAGCCCAAAGCCGAGCGCCGGACTAGAACCGCAGCCCAGAACCCAGCGCAGAGCCGGGACCCCCTGCAGCACCGAAGCCCGGGCGCAGAGCCCCGACCGCGGCCCGGAGCCCCCGCCGAGCCCCGGCCCGGTGCCGGCCGGCTGCGGTGCCGGCAGCGGCGCGCGGTACTCACCGGCCCGGCCCGGCCCAGCGCGGCGCGGCGGCACGCCCCGGGCGGGCGCGCGGAAGAGGGGACTCGCCGGCGGGGGTATTACCGTCGAGCGTACCTGCAAACTGGCGCTCGGCCGTGCCGCGGCTCCCGAACTTGGTGAGCAGCTTGCCGTTGGACTGGAAGACGAAGACGCAGCAGGCCTTGTTGTCCACCACGATGATGTGGCCGTTGCGGTCCACGGCGACGCCCTTGGGGCCCAGCAGCCGCCCGGCGCCGATCTTGGTCTGCGGCGGGGGGCGGCGGGCGGGGGTCAGGGCCGGCGGCGCGGCCGGGACCCCCCCCCCCCCGCCCCGGTGCCGCCCGCCGCCCCCTCACCTTGAACTTGCCCTCGGGGGAGAAGATGCTGACCCAGCGGTTGTGTCGTAGTCGGCGACGATGATGTCGCCGCCGACGTCCACCGTGACGCCGGTGGGGCGCTGGAGCTGGCCGGGGGAGCGGCCGCGCACCGCCGAAGCGCAGCCGGAACTGCCCCTCGTTGGAGAAGACCTGCGGGGGCGGCGGGGGGCTGAGGCGGGCGCGGGGCCGGCGGCGCGGGCGGGGGGCCGCGCTCCCTACCTGCACGCACTGGTTGTTGCTGTCGGCCACCACGATGCGGCCGCTGCCGGAGGCGGAGATGCCCTGCAGGTTGGTGAACTCCCCCTTCTCCCGGCCACGGCTCCCTGCGGCGTGCCGAGCGGCTGTCGGCGGGGGTCTGCCCGGGACCCCCCGCTGCGCCCGGGACCCCCAGCTGTGCCCTGGGACCCCCAGCTGTGCCCTGGGACCCCCAATGGCACCCGGGACCCCCAGCTGTGCCCTGGGACCCCCAGCTGTGCCCTGGGACCCCCAATGGCACCCGGGACCCCCAGCTGTGCCCTGGGACCCCCAATGGCACCCGGGACCCCCAGCTGTGCCCGGGACCCCCAGCTGCGCCCGGGACCCCCAGCGGCACCCGGGACCCCCAATGGCACCCGGGACCCCCAGCTGCGCCCGGGACCCCCAGCTGCGCCCGGGACCCCCAATGGCACCCGGGACCCCCAGCTGTGCCCTGGGACCCCCAGCTGTGCCCTGGGACCCCCAATGGCACCCAGGACCCCCAGCTGTGCCCTGGGACCCCCCAACTGTGCCCGGGACCCCCAATGGCACCCGGGACCCCCAGCTGTGCCCTGGGACCCCCAACTGTGCCTGGGACCCCCAACTGTGCCCCGGGACCCCCAATGGCACCCAGGACCCCCAGCTGTGCCCTGGGACCCCCAACTGTGCCCGGGACCCCCAATGGCACCCGGGACCCCCAGCTGTGCCCTGGAACCCCCAACTGCGCCCGGGACCCCCAGCTGTGCCCGGGACCCCCACTGCCCCAGGGACCCCCAGCTGTGCCCTGGGACCCCCCTACTGCCCCCAGGGACCCCCAACTGCGCTGGGGATCCCCAACTGTGCCCTAGGACCCCCAATTGTGCCCTGGGACCCCCAACTGTGCCTGGGACCCCCAACTGCCCCGGGACCCCCAACTGCCCCCAGGGACCCCCACTGCCCTGGGGACCCCCACCGCCCCATCCCCACCCCCGAGGGACCCCCAACTGCCCCAGGGACCCCCACCGCCCCATCCCCGCCACCCTGGGGACCCCCAACTGCCCCATCCCCATCCACCCAGAGACCCTGAACTGCCCCCAAGGACCCCCACCGCCCCAGGGACCCCCACCGCCCCGTCCCCACCCCCAGGGACCCCCACCACCCCGTCCCCGCCACCCCAGGGACCCCCAGCACCCTGTCCCCACTGCCCCAGGAACCCCCAACACCCCAGGGACCCCCAGCACCCCGTCCCCAACCCCCAGGGACCCCCACCACCCCATCCCCACCCACCCAGGGACCCCCACCGCCCCGTCCCCACCACCCCAGGGACCCCCAACACCCCAGGGACCCCCACCGCCCCGTCCCCAACCCCCAGGGACCCCCGCCACCCCCGTCCCCAACCCCCAGGGACCCCCAGCACCCCGTCCCCACCACCCCAGGGACCCCCAGCACCCCAGGGACCCCCACCACCCCATCCCCACCCACCCAGGGACCCCCAGCACCCCAGGGACCCCCGCCACCCCGTCCCCAACCCCAGGGACCCCCAGCACCCCAGGGACCCCCACCACCCCATCCCCACCCACCCAGGGACCCCCACCGCCCCGCCCCCAGCACCCCAGGGACCCCCGCCACCCCGTCCCCACCACCCCAGGGACCCCCAGCACCCCAGGGACCCCCGCCACCCCCGTCCCCAGCACCCCAGGGACCCCCACCACCCCATCCCCACCCACCCAGGGACCCCCACTGCCCCGCCCCCAGCACCCCAGGGACCCCCGCCACCCTGTCCCCACCGCCCCAGGGACCCCCAACTGCCCCAGGGACCCCCAGCACCCTGTCCCCACCACCCCAGGGACCCCTGCTGCCCCATCCCCACCGCCCCAGGGACCCCCAGCACCCCAGGGACCCCCAGCACCCCGTCCCCACCACCCCAGGGACCCCCACCGCCCCGTCCCCAACCCCCAGGGACCCCCACTACCCCGTCCCCACCACCCCGGGGACCCCCAGCACCCCAGGGACCCCCACCACCCCGTCCCCACCACCCCGGGGACCCCCACCACCCCAGGGACCCCCACCACCCCAGGGACCCCCACCACCCCGGGGACCCCCACCACCCCATCCCCAACCCCCAGGGACCCCCGCCACCCCGTCCCCACCGCCCCGGGGACCCCCAGCACCCCAGGGACCCCCACCACCCCGGGGACCCCCACCACCCCATCCCCACCCACCCAGGGACCCCCAGCACCCCAGGGACCCCCGCCACCCCGCCCCCCCGCCCCGGGGACCCCCCGCCGGACCCCCCCGCCACCCACCCACGCGGAAGATGAGCTCGTCCTCGATGGGGTTCTCCTTCTTCTTGCCGCTGCTGTACATGCTGGAGGGGCGCCGCACGGCCTTCTGCCGGATGTGCCCGCCGCTGGGCGACTTCACGCGGCGCTTGACGTCGTCGGGCGAGGGGGGCACGTCGCAGGCCTTGACGGCGCGCACGCGGAAGGGGCTGCCGCGGATGGGCTGCCCGTAGAGCAGGATGGAGAGCAGGAAGTCGCCCTCGGCGCGGGGCGTGTAGAGCAGCTCGTAGGTGCCGTTCTTGTTGTCCTGCACCTCCGCCTCGGCCGCCCCGCCGTCCGGCGCCGTCACCTGGAAGCGCAGGCTGGCGCTGCCGCTGCGCACCAGCTCCCCGTCCTTGTCCTTGGTGGTGACGCTGAGCGAGGAGGGCTGCCCCACCACGGCGTGCCGCAGCCCCTCGCCCGTGGCCACCGTCTCGTGGGCCGTGGCGCTGGTGGTGATCAGCACGCCCAGGTTGAGGATGGACTTGCGGACGCCCTCCGTCTCCACCACGTAGTCGAGCTGGGCGTTCTCGTGGGGGTGCTCGGGGAACTCGCGGCTGGCCAGCTCGCTCAGCCGCTCGCTCATCTGCTTCTTCACCAGCAGCACCTCGGTGGCCGTGCCGTGGTGCAGCGCCTGCTCGGTGAAGGCGCAGCTGCTGAGGATGCTCTCCTGGCCCTGCCGCAGCGCGTCCAGCTGCGCCTGCAGCACCTGCCGGGACAAGGACCGGCCTCGCCGACGGCACCGCGCCCGGGCGCCGGGACGGACGGAGGGCGGGCGGGCGGCTGCTCCGAGCACGGCCGCCCGCACCGGCGGGGCTGGCCAGGCCGTCGGCACGGCCGCGGCACGTTCGGCCTTTGCAGGGGGAGACGGCGGCGTGGGGAGGGACAGCGGCGCGGGGGCACGGCAGTGCCAGGGCACGGCGGTGTGGAGAATGGCGGTGCGAGGGCACGGCGCTGCCGGGGCACGGCGGCGTGGAGAATGGTGGTGCAAGGGCATGGCAGTGCCGGGGCACGGTGCTGCCGGGGCACGGCGGCGTGGCAAATGGTGGTGCAAGGGCATGGCAGTGCCGGGGCACGGCGCTGCCGGGGCACGGCGGTGTGAAGAACAGTGGTGCGAGGCCACGGTAGTGCCAGAGCACGGTGGCACGAGGGCACGGTGGTGTGGAGAACGGTGGTGCGAGGGCACGGTGGTGCCATGGCACGGCAGTGCCGGGGCACGGTGGCGTGGAGAATGGTGCCACCGGGGCACGGCGACGCGGGGGCGCGGCAGTGCCAGAGCATGGCAGCGTGGGGGCACGGTGCTGCGAAGAACGGCGGCGCGGGGGCTCGGCAGCGCTGGGCGCGGCATCGTGGCGCGGCGAGGGTGTGGCGCGGCGGGGTGCGGGGTGCGAGGGCGTGGTGGGGTGTGAGGGCGTGGCACAGCGGGGTGCGAGGGCGCGGCGGGGTGCGAGGGGGCGTGGCAAGGGTGCAGCGTGGTGGGGTGCGAGGGCGTGGCACAGCGGGGTGTGGGGGACCGGCAGGGTGCGAGGGCGTGGCAAGGGTGCAGCACAGCGGGGTGCGAGGGTGCGAGGGCGTGGCGCAGCGGGGTGCGAGGGCGTGGTGGGGTGTGAGGGCGTGGCACAGCGGGGTGCGAGGGTGTGAGGGCGTGGCACAGCAGGGTGTGAGGGTGTGGCGGGGTGCGAGGGCGTGGTGCAGCAGGGTGCAAGGGTGTGGCACAGCAGGGTGCGAGGGCGTGGCACAGCGGGGTGTGAGGGCGTGGCAAGGGCGTGGCACAGCGGGGAGCAGGGGCGTGGCAGGGTGTGAGGGCGTGGCAAGGGCGTGGCACAGCAGGGTGCGAGGGTGTGGCAGGGTGCAAGGGTGTGGCGCAGCGGGGTGCGAGGGCGTGGCGGGGTGGGGTGCGAGGGTGTGGCAAGGGCGTGGCGCAGCGGGGTGCGAGGGCGTGGCGGGGTGGGGTGTGAGGGCGTGGCAAGGGCGTGGTGCAGCGGGGTGTGAGGGCGTGGCAGGGTGCAAGGGTGTGGCGCAGCGGGGAGCGGGGGCGCAGCGGGGTGCGAGGGCGTGGCAAGGGCGTGGCGCAGCGGGGAGCGGGGGCGCAGCGGGGTGTGAGGGCGTGGCAAGGGCGTGGCACAGCAGGGTGCGAGGGCGTGGCGGGGTGCAGGGGCGTGGCACAGCAGGGTGCGAGGGTGTGGCGTGGTGGGGTGCGAGGGCGTGGCAAGGGCGTGGCGCAGCGGGGTGCGAGGGGTGTGGCAGGGTGGGGTGCGAGGGCGTGGCAAGGCGTGGCGCAGCGGGGTGCGAGGGCGCGGCGCAGTGTGGTGCGAGGGCGTGGCAGGGTGGGGTGCGAGGGCGTGGCAAGGTGTGGCGCAGTGGGGTGCGAGGGCGGGGTGGGGTGCGTGGGCGTGGCAAGGGCGTGGCGCAGTGGGGTGCGAGGGTGCGGTGGGGTGGGGTGCAAGGGCGTGGCAAGGCGTGGCGCAGCAGGGAGCGGGGGGCGTGGCAAGGGCGTGGCGCAGTGTGGTGCGAGGGCGTGGCAGGGTGGGGTGCGAGGGCGTGGCAAGGGCGTGGCGCAGCGGGGCGCGAGGGCGTGGCGGGGTGGGGTGCGAGGGCGTGGCAAGGGCGTGTCGCAGCGGGGTGCGAGGGCGCAGCAGGGTGGGGTGTGAGGGCGTGGCAAGGGCGTGGCGCAGCGGGGTGCGAGGGTGTGGCAAGGGCGTGGCGCAGCGGGGTGCGAGGGCGTGGCGGGGTGGGGGTGTGAGGGCGTGGCAAGGGCGTGGTGCAGCGGGGTGTGAGGGCGTGGCAGGGTGCAAGGGTGTGGCGCAGCGGGGAGCGGGGGCGCAGCGGGGTGCGAGGGCGTGGCAAGGGCGTGGCGCAGCGGGGAGCGGGGGGCGCAGCGGGGTGTGAGGGCGTGGCAAGGCGTGGCGCAGTGGGGTGCGAGGGCGTGGCAAGGCGTGGCGCAGCGGGGTGCGAGGGCGTGGCAAGGCGTGGCGCAGCGGGGTGCGAGGGCGTGGCAAGGGCGTGGCGCAGTGGGGTGCGAGGGCGTGGCAGGGTGCAGGGGTGCGGCGGGGTGGGGTGCGAGGGCGTGGCAAGGCGTGGCGCAGCGGGGCGCGGGGGCGTGGCAGGGTGGGGTGCGAGGGCGTGGCAAGGGCGTGGCGCAGCGGGGCGCGGGGGGCGCGGCGGGGGCCGCACCTTCTGCTTGGCGCCGCAGGTGGCCTCCAGGTCGCGCACCAGCAGCCCCCGGCGCTGCCGCAGCGCCGCCTCCAGCTCCTCGAAGGTGCCGCCGATCTCCGCCACCGCCTCGTTCTTGCGCTCCGCCAGCTGCTGCCCGATCTCCGCCACCAGCGCGATGGCGGCCGCCAGCTGCGGCAGCCTGCGGGGAGCCGGCGCTGGGCGCGGGGGCCGGCGGCGCCGCAGGAGACCCCCGGCCGCGCCCGAGCCCCCCCGGCTGAGCCTGAGTCCCCCGGCCGAGCCCGAGCCCCCCCAGCTGAGCCTGAGCCCCCCCGGCCGCGCCCGAGCCCCCCCGGCCGAGCCCAAGCCCCCCCAGTTGAGCCCGAGCCCCCCAGCCGAGCCTGAGCTCCCTGGCCGAGCCCGAGCCCCCCCACTGAGCCCAAGACCCCCGGCCCAGCCCGAGCCCCCCCTGCCGAGCCTGAGCCCCCCCGGCCAAGCCCGAGCCCCCCCACTGAGCCCGAGACCCCCGGCCCAGCCCGAGCCCCCCCGGCCGAGCCTGAGCCCCCCTGGTTGAGCCCAAGCCCCCCTGCCAAGCCTGAGCTCCCTGGCCGAGCCCGAGACCCCTGGCCCAGCCTGAGCCCCCCCTGCCGAGCCCAAGCCCCCCTGGCCGAGCCCGAGCCCCCCCACTGAGCCCGAGACCCCTGGCCCAGCCTGACCCCCCCCACTGAGCCTGAGACCCCTGGCCCAGCCTGAGCCCCGGCTGCACCCCCCTGGCCCAGCCTGAGCCCCCCCTGCCGAGCCCGAGCCCCCTGGCTGAGCCTGAGCCCCCCGGCCCAGCCCGAGACCCCCCGGCCGAGTCCGAGCCCCCCCACTGAGCCTGAGCCCCCCTGGTTGAGCCCGAGCCCCCCCGGCCCAGCCCGAGCCCCCTGGCCGAGCCCGAGCCCCCCGGCCGCACCCACGCCCCCCCACTGAGCCCGAGCCCCCCCGGCCCAGCCTGAGCCCCCCCAGCTGAGCCCGAGCCCCCCCGGCCGAGCCTGAGCCCCCCCTGCCGAGCCCGAGCCCCCGGCTGAGCCCGAGACCCCCCGGCCGAGCCCGAGCCCCCCACTGAGCCCGAGCCCCCCCGGCCGAGCCTGAGCCCCCCTGCCGAGCCCGAGCCCCCCGGCTGAGCCCGAGACCCCCGGCCCAGCCCGAGCCCCCCGGCCGAGCCCGAGCCCCCCCACTGAGCCCGAGACCCCCCGGTTGAGCCCAAGCCCCCCCGGCCCAGCCCAAGCCCCCCCGGCCGAGTCCGAGCCCCCCAGCCGCACCCGCGCCCCCCCACTGAGCCTGAGCCCCCCCGGCCGAGCCCGAGACCCCCGGCCCAGCCTGAGCCCCCCCAGCCGAGCCCGAGCCCCCCGGCCAAGCCTGAGCCCCCCGGCCGCACCCGCGCCCCCCCCACTGAGCCCGAGACCCCCGGCCCAGCCCGAGCCCCCGCCGCGCCGCGCCGCGCCCCCCGCCCCACCTGCCCCTGACGGCGTCCAGCTGCTGCCGCAGCGCGGCCTTGTGCTGCTCCAGGACGTCGCGCAGCGGCACGGTGACGTGCTCCCGGTGCTCCCCGCCCGTGCACTCCCCGCACATGGCCGTCTCGCACGGCTCGCAGTAGAACTCCATCACCTGCGCCGGGCGCTCAGGGCTGCCCCCCACCCCGACACCGCGCACCCCGCACCCCCGACACCGCGCACCCCCGGCACCGCACCCCAACACCGCAGACCCCCGACACCGCGCACCCCCGGCACCCGCGCACCCCCAACACCCCGACACCACGGACCCCAGACCCCCGACACCGCACCCCAACACCACGGACCCCCAACACCACACCCCCCGCGCCCCGACACCACGGACCCCTGACACCGCGGACCCCCGACACCACACCCCGACACCGCGGACCCCCGACACCACACCCCCACACCCCGACACCGTGGACCCCCGACACCATGGACCCCCAACACCCCAACACCACGGACCCCCAACACCACAGACCCCAGACCCCCAACACCGCACCCTGACACCGCGGACCCCCAACACCACACCCCCCGCGCCCCGACACCGCGGACCCCCAACACCACGGACCCCACACCCTGACACCCCGCAGACCCCCCGACACCACAGCACCCGGACCCCCGACACCACGGACCCCCAGACCCTGCAGCCCCCCACACCCCACAGACCCCTGACCCCCAGACCCCCTGGACCCCCCCAGCACCCCCAGCCCCTGCTGACCCCCCAACCCCGCAGCCCCCCTGGACCCCCCCAGCCCCTGCTGACCCCCCAACCCCGCAGCCCCCCTGGACCCCCCCAGCCCCTGCTGACCCCCGGACCCCCCAGACCCCCTGGACCCCCCCAGACCCCCCCAGCACCCCCAGCCCCTGCTGAGCCCTGGACCCCACAACCCCCCAGACCCCCCCAGCTCCCCAGCCCACCCTGACCCCTGCAGCCCCCCCAGCCCCCCGAGCCCTGCAGCCCCCCAAGACCCTGCAGACCCCTGAGCCCGAGCCCCCTGACGCCCCCAAGCCCCCCAGCTCCCCCAGAACCCTGCAGCCCCCCATAGCCCCCCTGAGCCCCCACGGTCCCCCCAGCCCCCCCATAGCCCCCCAAGCCCCTCAGCCCCCCAGAACCCCCACAGCCCCCCATAGCCCCCCAGACCCCACAGCCCCCCAGAACCCCCACAGCCCCCCATAGCCCCCCCAGACCCCACAGCCCCCCAGAACCCTGCAGCCCCCTGAGCCCAAGCCCCCACAGCCCCCCCCAGCCCCCCCTAGCCCCCCAGACCCCCAGAACCCTGTAGCCCCCTCAGCCTGAGCCCCCGCAGCCCCCCATAGCTGCCTGAGCCCCCCCAGCGCCCCATAGCCCCCCTGAGCCCCCCCAGGCCCCATAGGCCCCCGCAGCCCCCCATGGCCCCCTCATAGCCCACCTGAGCTGCCCCAGCCCCCCATAGCCCCCCATGGCCCCCCCAGCCCTGCAGCCCCCCCATGGCCCCCCCAGCCCCCCTGAGCCCCCCAGCCCCTGCAGCCCCCCTATGGCCCCCCCAGCCCCCCATAGCCCCCCATAGCCCCCCCATGGCCCCCATAGCTGCCTCAGGGCCCCCAGCCCCCCATAGCCCCCCTGAGCTGCCCCAGCCCCCACAGCCCCCCCATGCCCCCCCAGGCCCCCATAGCTGAGCCCCCCCAGCCCCCCATGGCCCCCCTATGGCCCCCATAGCCCCCCTGAGCTGCCCCAGCCCCTACAGCCCCCCCAGCCCCCCATAGCCCCCCCAAGGCCCTGTGAGCCCCCCCAGCCCCCCATAGCCCCCCATAGCCCCCCCATAGCCCCCATAGCCCCCCATGGCCCCCCCATGGTCCCCCCATAGCCCCCATAGCCCCCCTATGGTCCCCCCATGGCCCCCCCAGCTCCCATAGCCCCCCCATAGCCCCCCTTATGGCCCCCCATAGTACCCCCATAGCCCCCCCATGGCCCCCCCATGGCCCCCCCCAGCCCCCCTATGGCCCCCATGGCCCCCCATGGCCCCCCCATGGCCCCCCTTATGGCCCCCCACAGCCCCCCCATGGCCCCCCAGCCCCCCCATGGCCCCCATAGCCCCCCCATAGTGCCCCCATAGCCCCCCCATGGCCCCCCAGCCCCCCCCCAGCCCCCATAGCCCCCCCATAGTACCCCCATAGCCCCCCCATGGCCCCCATAGCCCCCCCATAGTTCCCCCATAGCCCCCCATGGCCCCCATAGCCCCCCCATGGCCCCCCATGGCCCCCCTATGGCCCCCATGGCCCCCCTATGGCCCCCATAGCCCCCCCATGGCCCCCCTATGGCCCCCCCATAGCCCCCCCATGGCCCCCATAGCCCCCCCATGGCCCCCCAGCCCCCCATAGCCCCCCTATGGCCCCCACAGCCCCCCTATGGCCCCCCTGTAGCCCCCCCATGGCCCCCCCAGCCCCCATAGCCCCCCCATAGTACCCCCATAGCCCCCCCATGGCCCCCATAGCCCCCCCAGCCCCCATAGCCCCCCCATAGTACCCCCATAGCCCCCCCATGGCCCCCATAGCCCCCCCATAGTACCCCCATAGCCCCCCCATGGCCCCCCCATGGCCCCCCCATAGCCCCCCATGGCCCCCATAGCCCCCCCATGGCCCCCTATGGCCCCCCCATGGCCCCCCCAGCCCCCCATAGCCCCCCTATGGCCCCCCACAGCCCCCCTATAGCCCCCCTATGGCCCCCCCATGGCCCCCCATGGCCCCCCCAGCCCCCATAGCCCCCCCCATGGCCCCCATAGCCCCCCCCCAGCCCCCATAGCCCCCCCATTGTACCCCCATAGCCCCCCCATGGCCCCCATAGCCCCCCCCGGCCCCCATAGCCCCCCCATAGCCCCCCCCCAACCCCCATAGGCCCCCCATGGCCCCCCCAGCCCCCCATAGCCCCCCCATAGCCCCCCTTATGGCCCCCCACAGCCCCCCTATGGCCCCCCCAGCCCCCCATAGCCCCCCCATGGCCCCCCCATGGCCCCCCCATGGCCCCCCCATGGCCCCCTATGGCCCCCCCAGCCCCCCATAGCCCCCCTATGGCCCCCCACAGCCCCCCTATAGCCCCCCTATAGCCCCCCCATGGCCCCCCCAGCCCCCATAGCCCCCCCATAGTACCCCCATAGCCCCCCCATAGTACCCCCATAGCCCCCCCATGGCCCCCCCAGCCCCCCATAGCCCCCCCATAGCCCCCCTATGGCCCCCCCAGCCCCCCTATGGCCCCCCACAGCCCCCCCATAGCCCCCCCCAGCCCCCCAGCCCCGCGCCGCCCCACCTTGCCCTCGTGGTTGGGGCAGCAGAGGGGCTGGCCGGTGACGCCGCTGGCGGGGTGGGGGCCGCGGGCGGGGTGGGGGCCGGCGGGGTCCCGCTGCAGCACCTCCAGCAGGTTGGCGATGAAGAAGTTGTTCTGCAGCGCGGCCACGCCGCGCTCGGGCAGGATGGAGGCCTGCCGGCACACCGGGCACGACAGCGTCAGGCTCTGCGGCGGGATGTAGTTCTGCAGGCACCTGGGCGGGGAGCGCCGCGTCAGGGCGCGCAGGGACGGACGGACGGACGGCATGGGAGCGCAGGGACGGACGGACGGACGGAGGGGATGGGAGCACAGGGATGGACGGATGGACGGAGGGGATGGGTGCGCAGGGACGGACAGACGGACGGGATGGGAGTGCAGGGACGGACGGACGGACGGAGGGGATGGGCGCGCAGGGATGGACGGACGGAGGGGATGGGAGCACAGGGACGGACGGACGGACAGACGGAGGGGATGGGAGCACAGGGACGGACGGACGGACGGAGGGGATGGGAGCGCAGGGACGGACGGACGGACAGACGGAGGGGATGGGAGCGCAGGGACAGATGGACGGACAGACGGAGGGGATGGGAGTGCAGGGACAGACGGACGGAGGGGATGGGCGCGCAGGGACGGACGGATGGACGGAGGGGATGGGAGCGCAGGGACGGACAGACGGACGGAGGGGATGGGAGCGCAGGGACAGACAGACAGACGGACAGACAGAGGGGATGGGAGCAGGACAGACGGACGGAGGGGATGGGAGCACAGGGATGGACAGACAGACAGACAGATGGAGGGGATGGGAGCGCAGGGACAGACAGACGGACAGACAGACAGAGGGGATGGGAGCAGGACAGACGA
>NW_027461343.1:0-44267 GCF_030463565.1 Pelecanus crispus
ACGCCAAGGGGGCCAGCCCCGAAAGCTGTGGCCAGCCCTCGGCGCCCACTGCCGCCGCTTCCACGGCACCACAGAGCCTGGGGCTGCGGTGTCACCGGTGCCGCCGAGGCCCCGACGTCCGAGGCCCGCTCGGGGCCGTTTTTGCCCGAAGCCGGCACGGGGCTTGCGAACGTCCGGCGATTTCTCCCACGCCAAGGGGGCCAGCCCCGAAAGCTGTGGCCAGCCCTCGGCGCCCACTGCCGCCGCTTCCACGGCACCACAGAGCCTGGGGCTGCGGTGTCACCGGTGCCGCCGAGGCCCCGACGTCCGAGGCCCGCTCGGGGCCGTTTTTTGCCCGAAGCCGGCACGGGGCTTGCGAACGTCCGGCCATTTCTCCCACGCCAAGGGGGCCAGCCCCGAAAGCTGTGGCCGGCCCTCGGCGCCCACTGCCGCCGCTTCCACGGCACCACAGAGCCTGGGGCTGCGGTGTCACCGGTGCCGCCGAGGCCCCGACGTCCGAGGCCCGCTCGGGGCCGTTTTTTGCCCGAAGCCGGCACGGGGCTTGCGAACGTCCAGCGATTTCTCCCACGCCAAGGGGGCCAGCCCCGAAAGCTGTGGCCAGCCCTCGGCGCCCACTGCCGCCGCTTCCACGGCACCACAGAGCCTGGGGCTGCGGTGTCACCGGTGCCGCCGAGGCCCCGACGTCCGAGGCCCGCTCGGGGCCGTTTTTTGCCCGAAGCCGGCACGGGGCTTGCGAACGTCCGGCGATTTCTCCCACGCCAAGGGGGCCAGCCCCGAAAGCTGTGGCCGGCCCTCGGCGCCCACTGCCGCCGCTTCCACGGCACCACAGAGACTGGGGCTGCGGTGTCACCGGTGCCCGCCGAGGCCCCGACGTCCGAGGCCCGCTCGGGGCCGTTTTTTGCCCGAAGCCGGCATGGGGCTTGCCAACGTCCGGCGATTTCTCCCACGCCAAGGGGGCCAGCCCCGAAAGCTGTGGCCGGCCCTCGGCGCCCACTGCCGCCGCTTCCACGGCACCACAGAGCCTGGGGCTGCGGTGTCACCGGTGCCGCCGAGGCCCCGACGTCCGAGGCCCGCTCGGGGCCGTTTTTTGCCCGAAGCCGGCACGGGGCTTGCGAACGTCCGGCGATTTCTCCCACGCCAAGGGGGCCAGCCCCGAAAGCTGTGGCCAGCCCTCGGCGCCCACTGCCGCCGCTTCCACGGCACCACAGAGCCTGGGGCTGCGGTGTCACCGGTGCCGCCGAGGCCCCGACGTCCGAGGCCCGCTCGGGGCCGTTTTTTGCCCGAAGCCGGCACGGGGCTTGCGAACGTCCGGCGATTTCTCCCACGCCAAGGGGGCCAGCCCCGAAAGCTGTGGCCGGCCCTCGGCGCCCACTGCCGCCGCTTCCACGGCACCACAGAGCCTGGGGCTGCGGTGTCACCGGTGCCGCCGAGGCCCCGACGTCCGAGGCCCGCTCGGGGCCGTTTTTTGCCCGAAGCCGGCACGGGGCTTGCGAACGTCCGGCGATTTCTCCCACGCCAAGGGGGCCAGCCCCGAAAGCTGTGGCCGGCCCTCGGCGCCCACTGCCGCCGCTTCCACGGCACCACAGAGCCTGGGGCTGCGGTGTCACCGGTGCCGCCGAGGCCCCGACGTCCGAGGCCCGCTCGGGCCGTTTTTTGCCCGAAGCCGGCACGGGGCTTGCGAACGTCCGGCCATTTCTCCCACGCCAAGGGGGCCAGCCCCGAAAGCTGTGGCCAGCCCTCGGCGCCCACTGCCGCCGCTTCCACGGCACCACAGAGCCTGGGGCTGCGGTGTCACCGGTGCCGCCGAGGCCCCGACGTCCGAGGCCCGCTCGGGGCCGTTTTTTTGCCCGAAGCCGGCACGGGGCTTGCGAACGTCCGGCCATTTCTCCCACGCCAAGGGGGCCAGCCCCGAAAGCTGTGGCCGGCCCTCGGCGCCCACTGCCGCCGCTTCCACGGCACCACAGAGCCTGGGGCTGCGGTGTCATCGGTGCCGCCGAGGCCGCGACGTCCGAGGCCCGCTCGGGTCCGTTTTTTGCCCGAAGCCGGCACGGGGCTTGCGAACGTCCGGCCATTTCTCCCACGCCAAGGGGGCCAGCCCCGAAAGCTGTGGCCAGCCCTCGGCGCCCACTGCCGCCGCTTCCACGGCACCACAGAGCCTGGGGCTGCGGTGTCACCCGTGCCGCCGAGGCCCCGACGTCCGAGGCCCGCTCGGGGCCGTTTTTTGCCCAAAGCCGGCACGGGGCTTGCGAACGTCCGGCGATTTCTCCCACGCCAAGGGGGCCAGCCCCGAAAGCTGTGGCCAGCCCTCGGCGCCCACTGCCGCCGCTTCCACGGCACCACAGAGCCTGGGCTGCGGTGTCACCGGTGCCGCCGAGGCCCCGACGTCCGAGGCCCGCTCGGGGCCGTTTTTTGCCCGAAGCCGGCACGGGGCTTGCGAACGTCCGGCGATTTCTCCCACGCCAAGGGGGCCAGCCCCGAAAGCTGTGGCCGGCCCTCGGCGCCCACTGCCGCCGCTTCCACGGCACCACAGAGCCTGGGGCTGCGGTGTCACCGGTGCCGCCGAGGCCCCGACGTCCGAGGCCCGCTCGGGGCCGTTTTTTGCCCGAAGCCGGCACGGGGCTTGCGAACGTCCGGCGATTTCTCCCACGCCAAGGGGGCCAGCCCCGAAAGCTGTGGCCGGCCCTCGGCGCCCACTGCCGCCGCTTCCACGGCACCACAGAGCCTGGGGCTGCGGTGTCACCGGTGCCGCCGAGGCCCCGACGTCCGAGGCCCGCTCGGGGCCGTTTTTTGCCCGAAGCCGGCACGGGGCTTGCGAACGTCCGGCGATTTCTCCCACGCCAAGGGGGCCAGCCCCGAAAGCTGTGGCCAGCCCTCGGCGCCCACTGCCGCCGCTTCCACGGCACCACAGAGCCTGGGGCTGCGGTTGTCACCGGTGCCGCCGAGGCCCCGACGTCCGAGGCCCGCTCGGGGCCGTTTTTTGCCCGAAGCCGGCACGGGGGCTTGCGAACGTCCGGCCATTTCTCCCACGCCAAGGGGGCCAGCCCCGAAAGCTGTGGCCAGCCCTCGGCGCCCACTGCCGCCGCTTCCACGGCACCACAGAGCCTGGGGCTGCGGTGTCACCGGTGCCGCCGAGGCCCCGACGTCCGAGGCCCGCTCGGGGCCGTTTTTTGCCCGAAGCCGGCACGGGGCTTGCGAACGTCCGGCCATTTCTCCCACGCCAAGGGGGCCAGCCCCGAAAGCTGTGGCCGGCCCTCGGCGCCACTGCCGCCGCTTCCACGGCACCACAGAGCCTGGGGCTGCGGTGTCACCGGTGCCGCCGAGGCCCCGACGTCCGAGGCCCGCTCGGGGCCGTTTTTTGCCCGAAGCCGGCACGGGGCTTGCGAACGTCCGGCGATTTCTCCCACGCCAAGGGGGCCAGCCCCGAAAGCTGTGGCCGGCCCTCGGCGCCCACTGCCGCCGCTTCCACGGCACCACAGAGCCTGGGGCTGCGGTGTCACCGGTGCCGCCGAGGCCCCGACGTCCGAGGCCCGCTCGGGGCCGTTTTTTGCCCGAAGCCGGCACGGGGCTTGCGAACGTCCGGCGATTTCTCCCACGCCAAGGGGGCCAGCCCCGAAAGCTGTGGCCGGCCCTCGGCGCCCACTGCCGCCGCTTCCACGGCACCACAGAGCCTGGGGCTGCGGTGTCACCGGTGCCGCCGAGGCCCCGACGTCCGAGGCCCGCTCGGGGCCGTTTTTTGCCCGAAGCCGGCACGGGGCTTGCGAACGTCGGGCGATTTCTCCCACGCCAAGGGGGCCAGCCCCGAAAGCTGTGGCCGGCCCTCGGCGCCCACTGCCGCCGCTTCCACGGCACCACAGAGCCTGGGGCTGCGGTGTCACCGGTTGCCGCCGAGGCCCCCAACGTCCGAGGCCCGCTCGGGGCCGTTTTTTTGCCCGAAGCCGGCACGGGGCTTGCGAACGTCCGGGGATTTCTCCCACGCCAAGGGGGCCAGCCCCGAAAGCTGTGGCCGGCCCTCGGCGCCCACTGCCGCCGCTTCCACGGCACCACAGAGCCTGGGGCTGCGGTGTCACCGGTGCCGCCGAGGCCCCGACGTCCGAGGGCCCGCTCGGGGCCGTTTTTTGCCCGAAGCCGGCACGGGGCTTGCGAACGTCCGGCGATTTCTCCCACGCCAAGGGGGCCAGCCCCGAAAGCTGTGGCCGGCCCTCGGCGCCCACTGCCGCCGCTTCCACGGCACCACAGAGCCTGGGGCTGCGGTGTCACCGGTGCCGCCGAGGCCCCGACGTCCGAGGCCCGCTCGGGGCCGTTTTTTGCCCGAAGCCGGCACGGGGCTTGCGAACGTCCGGCGATTTCTCCCACGCCAAGGGGGCCAGCCCCGAAAGCTGTGGCCAGCCCTCGGCGCCCACTGCCGCCGCTTCCACGGCACCACAGAGCCTGGGGCTGCGGTGTCACCGGTGCCGCCGAGGCCCCGACGTCCGAGGCCCGCTCGGGGCCGTTTTTTGCCCGAAGCCGGCACGGGGCTTGCGAACGTCCGGCCATTTCTCCCACGCCAAGGGGGCCAGCCCCGAAAGCTGTGGCCAGCCCTCGGCGCCCACTGCCGCCGCTTCCACGGCACCACAGAGCCTGGGGCTGCGGTGTCACCGGTGCCGCCGAGGCCCCGACGTCCGAGGCCCGCTCGGGGCCGTTTTTTGCCCGAAGCCGGCACGGGGCTTGCGAACGTCCGGCGATTTCTCCCACGCCAAGGGGGCCAGCCCCGAAAGCTGTGGCCAGCCCTCGGCGCCCACTGCCGCCGCTTCCACGGCACCACAGAGCCTGGGGCTGCGGTGTCACCGGTGCCGCCGAGGCCCCGACGTCCGAGGCCCGCTCGGGGCCGTTTTTTGCCCGAAGCCGGCACGGGGCTTGCGAACGTCCGGCGATTTCTCCCACGCCAAGGGGGCCAGCCCCGAAAGCTGTGGCCAGCCCTCGGCGCCCACTGCCGCCGCTTCCACGGCACCACAGAGCCTGGGGCTGCGGTGTCACCGGTGCCGCCGAGGCCCCGACGTCCGAGGCCCGCTCGGGGCCGTTTTTTGCCCGAAGCCGGCACGGGGCTTGCGAACGTCCGGGGATTTCTCCCACGCCAAGGGGGCCAGCCCCGAAAGCTGTGGCCAGCCCTCGGCGCCCACTGCCGCCGCTTCCACGGCACCACAGAGCCTGGGGCTGCGGTGTCACCGGTGCCGCCGAGGCCCCGACGTCCGAGGCCCGCTCGGGGCCGTTTTTTTGCCCGAAGCCGGCACGGGGCTTGCGAACGTCCGGCCATTTCTGCCACGCCAAGGGGGCCAGCCCCGAAAGCTGTGGCCAGCCCTCGGCGCCCACTGCCGCCGCTTCCACGGCACCACAGAGCCTGGGGCTGCGGTGTCACCGGTGCCGCCGAGGCCCCGACGTCCGAGGCCCGCTCGGGGCCGTTTTTTGCCCGAAGCCGGCACGGGGCTTGCGAACGTCCGGCCATTTCTCCCACGCCAAGGGGGCCAGCCCCGAAAGCTGTGGCCAGCCCTCGGCGCCCACTGCCGCCGCTTCCACGGCACCACAGAGCCTGGGGCTGCGGTGTCACCGGTGCCGCCGAGGCCCCGACGTCTGAGGCCCGCTCGGGGCCGTTTTTTGCCCGAAGCCGGCACGGGGCTTGCGAACGTCCGGCGATTTCTCCCACGCCAAGGGGGCCAGCCCCGAAAGCTGTGGCCAGCCCTCGGCGCCCACTGCCGCCGCTTCCACGGCACCACAGAGCCTGGGGCTGCGGTGTCACCGGTGCCGCCGAGGCCCCGACGTCCGAGGCCCGCTCGGGGCGTTTTTTGCCCGAAGCCGGCACGGGGCTTGCGAACGTCCGGCGATTTCTCCCACGCCAAGGGGGCCAGCCCCGAAAGCTGTGGCCAGCCCTCGGCGCCCACTGCCGCCGCTTCCACGGCACCACAGAGCCTGGGGCTGCGGTGTCACCGGTGCCGCCGAGGCCCCGACGTCCGAGGCCCGCTCGGGGCCGTTTTTTTGCCCGAAGCCGGCACGGGGCTTGCGAACGTCCGGCCATTTCTCCCACGCCAAGGGGGCCAGCCCCGAAAGCTGTGGCCGGCCCTCGGCGCCCACTGCCGCCGCTTCCACGGCACCACAGAGCCTGGGGCTGCGGTGTCACCGGTGCCGCCGAGGCCCCGACGTCCGAGGCCCGCTCGGGGCCGTTTTTTGCCCGAAGCCGGCACGGGGCTTGCGAACGTCCGGCGATTTCTCCCACGCCAAGGGGGCCAGCCCCGAAAGCTGTGGCCAGCCCTCGCGCCCACTGCCGCCGCTTCCACGGCACCACAGAGCCTGGGGCTGCGGTGTCACCGGTGCCGCCGAGGCCCCGACGTCCGAGGCCCGCTCGGGGCCGTTTTTTGCCCGAAGCCGGCACGGGGCTTGCGAACGTCCGGCGATTTCTCCCACGCCAAGGGGGCCAGCCCCGAAAGCTGTGGCCGGCCCTCGGCGCCCACTGCCGCCGCTTCCACGGCACCACAGAGCCTGGGGCTGCGGTGTCACCGGTGCCGCCGAGGCCCCGACGTCCGAGGCCCGCTCGGGGCCGTTTTTTGCCCGAAGCCGGCACGGGGCTTGCCAACGTCCGGCGATTTCTCCCACGCCAAGGGGGCCAGCCCCGAAAGCTGTGGCCGGCCCTCGGCGCCCACTGCCGCCGCTTCCACGGCACCACAGAGCCTGGGGCTGCGGTGTCACCGGTGCCGCCGAGGCCCCGACGTCCGAGGCCCGCTCGGGGCCGTTTTTTTGCCCGAAGCCGGCACGGGGCTTGCGAACGTCCGGCGATTTCTCCCACGCCAAGGGGGCCAGCCCCGAAAGCTGTGGCCAGCCCTCGGCGCCCACTGCCGCCGCTTCCACGGCACCACAGAGCCTGGGGCTGCGGTGTCACCGGTGCCGCCGAGGCCCCGACGTCCGAGGCCCGCTCGGGGCCGTTTTTTGCCCGAAGCCGGCACGGGGCTTGCGAACGTCCGGCCATTTCTCCCACGCCAAGGGGGCCAGCCCCGAAAGCTGTGGCCGGCCCTCGGCGCCCACTGCCGCCGCTTCCACGGCACCACAGAGCCTGGGGCTGCGGTGTCATCGGTGCCGCCGAGGGCCCGCGACGTCCGAGGCCCGCTCGGGTCCGTTTTTTGCCCGAAGCCGGCACGGGGCTTGCGAACGTCCGGCGATTTCTCCCACGCCAAGGGGGCCAGCCCCGAAAGCTGTGGCCAGCCCTCGGCGCCCACTGCCGCCGCTTCCACGGCACCACAGAGCCTGGGGCTGCGGTGTCACCGGTGCCGCCGAGGCCCCGACGTCCGAGGCCCGCTCGGGGCCGTTTTTTGCCCGAAGCCGGCACGGGGCTTGCGAACGTCCGGCGATTTCTCCCACGCCAAGGGGGCCAGCCCCGAAAGCTGTGGCCAGCCCTCGGCGCCCACTGCCGCCGCTTCCACGGCACCACAGAGCCTGGGGCTGCGGTGTCACCGGTGCCGCCGAGGCCCCGACGTCCGAGGCCCGCTCGGGGCCGTTTTTTGCCCGAAGCCGGCACGGGGCTTGCGAACGTCCGGCGATTTCTCCCACGCCAAGGGGGCCAGCCCCGAAAGCTGTGGCCAGCCCTCGGCGCCCACTGCCGCCGCTTCCACGGCACCACAGAGCCTGGGGCTGCGGTGTCACCGGTGCCGCCGAGGCCCCGACGTCCGAGGCCCGCTCGGGGCCGTTTTTTGCCCGAAGCCGGCACGGGGCTTGCGAACGTCCGGCGATTTCTCCCACGCCAAGGGGGCCAGCCCCGAAAGCTGTGGCCAGCCCTCGGCGCCCACTGCCGCCGCTTCCACGGCACCACAGAGCCTGGGGCTGCGGTGTCACCGGTTGCCGCCGAGGCCCCGACGTCCGAGGCCCGCTCGGGGCCGTTTTTTTGCCCGAAGCCGGCACGGGGCTTGCGAACGTCCGGCGATTTCTCCCACGGCAAGGGGGCCAGCCCCGAAAGCTGTGGCCAGCCCTCGGCGCCCACTGCCGCCGCTTCCACGGCACCACAGAGCCTGGGGCTGCGGTGTCACCGGTGCCGCCGAGGCCCCGACGTCCGAGGCCCGCTCGGGGCCGTTTTTTGCCCGAAGCCGGCACGGGGCTTGCGAACGTCCGGCCATTTCTCCCACGCCAAGGGGGCCAGCCCCGAAAGCTGTGGCCAGCCCTCGGCGCCCACTGCCGCCGCTTCCACGGCACCACAGAGCCTGGGGCTGCGGTGTCACCGGTGCCGCCGAGGCCCCGACGTCCGAGGCCCGCTCGGGGCCGTTTTTTGCCCGAAGCCGGCACGGGGCTTGCGAACGTCCCGGCCATTTCTCCCACGCCAAGGGGGCCAGCCCCGAAAGCTGTGGCCAGCCCTCGGCGCCCACTGCCGCCGCTTCCACGGCACCACAGAGCCTGGGGCTGCGGTGTCACCGGTGCCGCCGAGGCCCCGACGTCCGAGGCCCGCTCGGGGCCGTTTTTTGCCCGAAGCCGGCACGGGGCTTGCGAACGTCCGGCGATTTCTCCCACGCCAAGGGGGCCAGCCCCGAAAGCTGTGGCCAGCCCTCGGCGCCCACTGCCGCCGCTTCCACGGCACCACAGAGCCTGGGGCTGCGGTGTCACCGGTGCCGCCGAGGCCCCGACGTCCGAGGCCCGCTCGGGGCCGTTTTTTGCCCGAAGCCGGCACGGGGCTTGCGAACGTCCGGGGATTTCTCCCACGCCAAGGGGGCCAGCCCCGAAAGCTGTGGCCAGCCCTCGGCGCCCACTGCCGCCGCTTCCACGGCACCACAGAGCCTGGGGCTGCGGTGTCACCGGTGCCGCCGAGGCCCCGACGTCCGAGGCCCGCTCGGGGCCGTTTTTTGCCCGAAGCCGGCACGGGGCTTGCGAACGTCCGGCATTTCTCCCACGCCAAGGGGGCCAGCCCCGAAAGCTGTGGCCAGCCCTCGGCGCCCACTGCCGCCGCTTCCACGGCACCACAGAGCCTGGGGCTGCGGTGTCACCGGTGCCGCCGAGGCCCCGACGTCCGAGGCCCGCTCGGGGCCGTTTTTTGCCCGAAGCCGGCACGGGGCTTGCGAACGTCCGGCGATTTCTCCCACGCCAAGGGGGCCAGCCCCGAAAGCTGTGGCCAGCCCTCGGCGCCCACTGCCGCCGCTTCCACGGCACCACAGAGCCTGGGGCTGCGGTGTCACCGGTGCCGCCGAGGCCCCGACGTCCGAGGCCCGCTCGGGGCCGTTTTTTGCCCGAAGCCGGCACGGGGCTTGCGAACGTCCGGCGATTTCTCCCACGCCAAGGGGGCCAGCCCCGAAAGCTGTGGCCAGCCCTCGGCGCCCACTGCCGCCGCTTCCACGGCACCACAGAGCCTGGGGCTGCGGTGTCACCGGTGCCGCCGAGGCCCCGACGTCCGAGGCCCGCTCGGGGCCGTTTTTTGCCCGAAGCCGGCACGGGGCTTGCGAACGTCCGGGCGATTTCTCCCACGCCAAGGGGGCCAGCCCCGAAAGCTGTGGCCAGCCCTCGGCGCCCACTGCCGCCGCTTCCACGGCACCACAGAGCCTGGGGCTGCGGTGTCACCGGTGCCGCCGAGGCCCCGACGTCCGAGGCCCGCTCGGGGCCGTTTTTTGCCCGAAGCCGGCACGGGGCTTGCGAACGTCCGGCATTTCTGCCACGCCAAGGGGGCCAGCCCCGAAAGCTGTGGCCAGCCCTCGGCGCCCACTGCCGCCGCTTCCACGGCACCACAGAGCCTGGGGCTGCGGTGTCACCGGTGCCGCCGAGGCCCCGACGTCCGAGGCCCGCTCGGGGCCGTTTTTTGCCCGAAGCCGGCACGGGGCTTGCGAACGTCCGGCCATTTCTCCCACGCCAAGGGGGCCAGCCCCGAAAGCTGTGGCCAGCCCTCGGCGCCCACTGCCGCCGCTTCCACGGCACCACAGAGCCTGGGGCTGCGGTGTCACCGGTGCCGCCGAGGGCCCCGACGTCTGAGGCCCGCTCGGGGCCGTTTTTTGCCCGAAGCCGGCACGGGGCTTGCGAACGTCCGGCGATTTCTCCCACGCCAAGGGGGCCAGCCCCGAAAGCTGTGGCCAGCCCTCGGCGCCCACTGCCGCCGCTTCCACGGCACCACAGAGCCTGGGGCTGCGGTGTCACCGGTGCCGCCGAGGCCCCGACGTCCGAGGCCCGCTCGGGGCCGTTTTTTGCCCGAAGCCGGCACGGGGCTTGCGAACGTCCGGCGATTTCTCCCACGCCAAGGGGGCCAGCCCCGAAAGCTGTGGCCAGCCCTCGGCGCCCACTGCCGCCGCTTCCACGGCACCACAGAGCCTGGGGCTGCGGTGTCACCGGTGCCGCCGAGGCCCCGACGTCCGAGGCCCGCTCGGGGCCGTTTTTTGCCCGAAGCCGGCACGGGGCTTGCGAACGTCCGGCCATTTCTCCCACGCCAAGGGGGCCAGCCCCGAAAGCTGTGGCCGGCCCTCGGCGCCCACTGCCGCCGCTTCCACGGCACCACAGAGCCTGGGGCTGCGGTGTCACCGGTGCCGCCGAGGCCCCGACGTCCGAGGCCCGCTCGGGGCCGTTTTTTGCCCGAAGCCGGCACGGGGCTTGCGAACGTCCGGCGATTTCTCCCACGCCAAGGGGGCCAGCCCCGAAAGCTGTGGCCAGCCCTCGGCGCCCACTGCCGCCGCTTCCACGGCACCACAGAGCCTGGGGCTGCGGTGTCACCGGTGCCGCCGAGGCCCCGACGTCCGAGGCCCGCTCGGGGCCGTTTTTTGCCCGAAGCCGGCACGGGGCTTGCGAACGTCCGGCGATTTCTCCCACGCCAAGGGGGCCAGCCCCGAAAGCTGTGGCCGGCCCTCGGCGCCCACTGCCGCCGCTTCCACGGCACCACAGAGCCTGGGGCTGCGGTGTCACCGGTGCCGCCGAGGCCCCGACGTCCGAGGCCCGCTCGGGGCCGTTTTTTGCCCGAAGCCGGCACGGGGCTTGCGAACGTCCGGCGATTTCTCCCACGCCAAGGGGGCCAGCCCCGAAAGCGGTGGCCGGCCCTCGGCGCCCACTGCCGCCGCTTCCACGGCACCACAGAGCCTGGGGCTGCGGTGTCACCGGTGCCGCCGAGGCCCCGACGTCCGAGGCCCGCTCGGGGCCGTTTTTTGCCCGAAGCCGGCACGGGGCTTGCGAACGTCCGGCGATTTCTCCCACGCCAAGGGGGCCAGCCCCGAAAGCTGTGGCCAGCCCTCGGCGCCCACTGCCGCCGCTTCCACGGCACCACAGAGCCTGGGGCTGCGGTGTCACCGGTGCCGCCGAGGCCCCGACGTCCGAGGCCCGCTCGGGGCCGTTTTTTGCCCGAAGCCGGCACGGGGCTTGCGAACGTCCGGCGATTTCTCCCACGCCAAGGGGGCCAGCCCCGAAAGCTGTGGCCAGCCCTCGGCGCCCACTGCCGCCGCTTCCACGGCACCACAGAGCCTGGGGCTGCGGTGTCACCGGTGCCGCCGAGGCCCCGACGTCCGAGGCCCGCTCGGGGCCGTTTTTTGCCCGAAGCCGGCACGGGGCTTGCGAACGTCCGGCGATTTCTCCCACGCCAAGGGGGCCAGCCCCGAAAGCTGTGGCCAGCCCTCGGCGCCCACTGCCGCCGCTTCCACGGCACCACAGAGCCTGGGGCTGCGGTGTCACCGGTGCCGCCGAGGCCCCGACGTCCGAGGCCCGCTCGGGGCCGTTTTTTGCCCGAAGCCGGCACGGGGCTTGCGAACGTCCGGCCATTTCTCCCACGCCAAGGGGGCCAGCCCCGAAAGCTGTGGCCAGCCCTCGGCGCCCACTGCCGCCGCTTCCACGGCACCACAGAGCCTGGGGCTGCGGTGTCACCGGTGCCGCCGAGGCCCCGACGTCCGAGGCCCGCTCGGGGCCGTTTTTTGCCCGAAGCCGGCACGGGGCTTGCGAACGTCCGGCCATTTCTCCCACGCCAAGGGGGCCAGCCCCGAAAGCTGTGGCCAGCCCTCGGCGCCCACTGCCGCCGCTTCCACGGCACCACAGAGCCTGGGGCTGCGGTGTCACCGGTGCCGCCGAGGCCCCGACGTCCGAGGCCCGCTCGGGGCCGTTTTTTGCCCGAAGCCGGCACGGGGCTTGCGAACGTCCGGCCATTTCTCCCACGCCAAGGGGGCCAGCCCCGAAAGCTGTGGCCAGCCCTCGGCGCCCACTGCCGCCGCTTCCACGGCACCACAGAGCCTGGGGCTGCGGTGTCACCGGTGCCGCCGAGGCCCCGACGTCCGAGGCCCGCTCGGGGCCGTTTTTTGCCCGAAGCCGGCACGGGGCTTGCGAACGTCCGGCGATTTCTCCCACGCCAAGGGGGCCAGCCCCGAAAGCTGTGGCCAGCCCTCGGCGCCCACTGCCGCCGCTTCCACGGCACCACAGAGCCTGGGGCTGCGGTGTCACCGGTGCCGCCGAGGCCCCGACGTCCGAGGCCCGCTCGGGGCCGTTTTTTGCCCGAAGCCGGCACGGGGCTTGCGAACGTCCGGGGATTTCTCCCACGCCAAGGGGGCCAGCCCCGAAAGCTGTGGCCAGCCCTCGGCGCCCCACTGCCGCCGCTTCCACGGCACCACAGAGCCTGGGGCTGCGGTGTCACCGGTGCCGCCGAGGCCCCGACGTCCGAGGCCCGCTCGGGGCCGTTTTTTGCCCGAAGCCGGCACGGGGCTTGCGAACGTCCGGCCATTTCTGCCACGCCAAGGGGGCCAGCCCCGAAAGCTGTGGCCAGCCCTCGGCGCCCACTGCCGCCGCTTCCACGGCACCACAGAGCCTGGGGCTGCGGTGTCACCGGTGCCGCCGAGGCCCCGACGTCCGAGGCCCGCTCGGGGCCGTTTTTTGCCCGAAGCCGGCACGGGGCTTGCGAACGTCCGGCCATTTCTCCCACGCCAAGGGGGGCCAGCCCCGAAAGCTGTGGCCAGCCCTCGGCGCCCACTGCCGCCGCTTCCACGGCACCACAGAGCCTGGGGCTGCGGTGTCACCGGTGCCGCCGAGGCCCCGACGTCTGAGGCCCGCTCGGGGCCGTTTTTTTGCCCGAAGCCGGCACGGGGCTTGCGAACGTCCGGCGATTTCTCCCACGCCAAGGGGGCCAGCCCCGAAAGCTGTGGCCAGCCCTCGGCGCCCACTGCCGCCGCTTCCACGGCACCACAGAGCCTGGGGCTGCGGTGTCACCGGTGCCGCCGAGGCCCCGACGTCCGAGGCCCGCTCGGGGCCGTTTTTTGCCCGAAGCCGGCACGGGGCTTGCGAACGTCCGGCGATTTCTCCCACGCCAAGGGGGCCAGCCCCGAAAGCTGTGGCCAGCCCTCGGCGCCCACTGCCGCCGCTTCCACGGCACCACAGAGCCTGGGGCTGCGGTGTCACCGGTGCCGCCGAGGCCCCGACGTCCGAGGCCCGCTCGGGGCCGTTTTTTGCCCGAAGCCGGCACGGGGCTTGCGAACGTCCGGCCATTTCTCCCACGCCAAGGGGGCCAGCCCCGAAAGCTGTGGCCGGCCCTCGGCGCCCACTGCCGCCGCTTCCACGGCACCACAGAGCCTGGGGCTGCGGTGTCACCGGTGCCGCCGAGGCCCCGACGTCCGAGGCCCGCTCGGGGCCGTTTTTTGCCCGAAGCCGGCACGGGGCTTGCGAACGTCCAGCGATTTCTCCCACGCCAAGGGGGCCAGCCCCGAAAGCTGTGGCCAGCCCTCGGCGCCCACTGCCGCCGCTTCCACGGCACCACAGAGCCTGGGGCTGCGGTGTCACCGGTGCCGCCGAGGCCCCGACGTCCGAGGCCCGCTCGGGGCCGTTTTTTGCCCGAAGCCGGCACGGGGCTTGCGAACGTCCGGCGATTTCTCCCCACGCCAAGGGGGCCAGCCCCGAAAGCTGTGGCCGGCCCTCGGCGCCCACTGCCGCCGCTTCCACGGCACCACAGAGACTGGGGCTGCGGTGTCACCGGTGCCGCCGAGGCCCCGACGTCCGAGGCCCGCTCGGGGCCGTTTTTTGCCCGAAGCCGGCATGGGGCTTGCCAACGTCCGGCGATTTCTCCCACGCCAAGGGGGCCAGCCCCGAAAGCTGTGGCCGGCCCTCGGCGCCCACTGCCGCCGCTTCCACGGCACCACAGAGCTGGGGCTGCGGTGTCACCGGTGCCGCCGAGGCCCCGACGTCCGAGGCCCGCTCGGGGCCGTTTTTTGCCCGAAGCCGGCACGGGGCTTGCGAACGTCCGGCGATTTCTCCCACGCCAAGGGGGCCAGCCCCGAAAGCTGTGGCCAGCCCTCGGCGCCCACTGCCGCCGCTTCCACGGCACCACAGAGCCTGGGGCTGCGGTGTCACCGGTGCCGCCGAGGCCCCGACGTCCGAGGCCCGCTCGGGGCCGTTTTTTGCCCGAAGCCGGCACGGGGCTTGCGAACGTCCGGCCATTTCTCCCACGCCAAGGGGGCCAGCCCCGAAAGCTGTGGCCGGCCCTCGGCGCCCACTGCCGCCGCTTCCACGGCACCACAGAGCCTGGGGCTGCGGTGTCATCGGTGCCGCCGAGGCCGCGACGTCCGAGGCCCGCTCGGGTCCGTTTTTTGCCCGAAGCCGGCACGGGGCTTGCGAACGTCCGGCGATTTCTCCCACGCCAAGGGGGCCAGCCCCGAAAGCTGTGGCCAGCCCTCGGCGCCCACTGCCGCCGCTTCCACGGCACCACAGAGCCTGGGGCTGCGGTTGTCACCGGTGCCGCCGAGGCCCCGACGTCCGAGGCCCGCTCGGGGCCGTTTTTTGCCCGAAGCCGGCACGGGGCTGGCGAACGTCCGGCCATTTCTCCCACGCCAAGGGGGCCAGCCCCGAAAGCTGTGGCCAGCCCTCGGCGCCCACTGCCGCCGCTTCCACGGCACCACAGAGCCTGGGCTGCGGTGTCACCGGTGCCGCCGAGGCCCCGACGTCTGAGGCCCGCTCGGGGCCGTTTTTTGCCCGAAGCCGGCACGGGGCTTGCGAACGTCCGGCGATTTCTCCCACGCCAAGGGGGCCAGCCCCGAAAGCTGTGGCCAGCCCTCGGCGCCCACTGCCGCCGCTTCCACGGCACCACAGAGCCTGGGGCTGCGGTGTCACCGGTGCCGCCGAGGCCCCGACGTCCGAGGCCCGCTCGGGGCCGTTTTTTGCCCGAAGCCGGCACGGGGCTTGCGAACGTCCGGCGATTTCTCCCACGCCAAGGGGGCCAGCCCCGAAAGCTGTGGCCAGCCCTCGGCGCCCACTGCCGCCGCTTCCACGGCACCACAGAGCCTGGGGCTGCGGTGTCACCGGTGCCGCCGAGGCCCCGACGTCCGAGGCCCGCTCGGGGCCGTTTTTTGCCCGAAGCCGGCACGGGGCTTGCGAACGTCCGGCCATTTCTCCCACGCCAAGGGGGCCAGCCCCGAAAGCTGTGGCCGGCCCTCGGCGCCCACTGCCGCCGCTTCCACGGCACCACAGAGCCTGGGGCTGCGGTGTCACCGGTGCCGCCGAGGCCCCGACGTCCGAGGCCCGCTCGGGGGCCCGTTTTTTGCCCGAAGCCGGCACGGGGCTTGCGAACGTCCGGCCATTTCTCCCACGCCAAGGGGGCCAGCCCCGAAAGCTGTGGCCAGCCCTCGGCGCCCACTGCCGCCGCTTCCACGGCACCACAGAGCCTGGGGCTGCGGTGTCACCGGTGCCGCCGAGGCCCCGACGTCCGAGGCCCGCTCGGGGCCGTTTTTTGCCCGAAGCCGGCACGGGGCTTGCGAACGTCCGGCGATTTCTCCCACGCCAAGGGGGCCAGCCCCGAAAGCTGTGGCCGGCCCTCGGCGCCCACTGCCGCCGCTTCCACGGCACCACAGAGCCTGGGGCTGCGGTGTCACCGGTGCCGCCGAGGCCCCGACGTCCGAGGCCCGCTCGGGGCCGTTTTTTGCCCGAAGCCGGCACGGGGCTTGCGAACGTCCGGCGATTTCTCCCACGCCAAGGGGGCCAGCCCCGAAAGCTGTGGCCGGCCCTCGGCGCCCACTGCCGCCGCTTCCACGGCACCACAGAGCCTGGGGCTGCGGTGTCACCGGTGCCGCCGAGGCCCCGACGTCCGAGGCCCGCTCGGGGCCGTTTTTTGCCCGAAGCCGGCACGGGGCTTGCGAACGTCCGGCCATTTCTCCCACGCCAAGGGGGCCAGCCCCGAAAGCTGTGGCCAGCCCTCGGCGCCCACTGCCGCCGCTTCCACGGCACCACAGAGCCTGGGGGCTGCGGTGTCACCGGTGCCGCCGAGGCCCCGACGTCCGAGGCCCGCTCGGGGCCGTTTTTTGCCCGAAGCCGGCACGGGGCTTGCGAACGTCCGGCCATTTCTCCCACGCCAAGGGGGCCAGCCCCGAAAGCTGTGGCCGGCCCTCGGCGCCCACTGCCGCCGCTTCCACGGCACCACAGAGCCTGGGGCTGCGGTGTCATCGGTGCCGCCGAGGCCGCGACGTCCGAGGCCCGCTCGGGTCCGTTTTTTTGCCCGAAGCCGGCACGGGGCTTGCGAACGTCCGGCCATTTCTCCCACGCCAAGGGGGCCAGCCCCGAAAGCTGTGGCCAGCCCTCGGCGCCCACTGCCGCCGCTTCCACGGCACCACAGAGCCTGGGGCTGCGGTGTCACCCGTGCCGCCGAGGCCCCGACGTCCGAGGCCCGCTCGGGGCCGTTTTTTGCCCAAAGCCGGCACGGGGCTTGCGAACGTCCGGCGATTTCTCCCACGCCAAGGGGGCCAGCCCCGAAAGCTGTGGCCAGCCCTCGGCGCCCAATGCCGCCGCTTCCACGGCACCACAGAGCCTGGGGCTGCGGTGTCACCGGTGCCGCCGAGGCCCCGACGTCCGAGGGCCCGCTCGGGGCCGTTTTTTGCCCGAAGCCGGCACGGGGCTTGCGAACGTCCGGCCATTTCTCCCACGCCAAGGGGGCCAGCCCCGAAAGCTGTGGCCGGCCCTCGGCGCCCACTGCCGCCGCTTCCACGGCACCACAGAGCTGGGGCTGCGGTGTCACCGGTGCCGCCGAGGCCCCGACGTCCGAGGCCCGCTCGGGGGCCGTTTTTTGCCCGAAGCCGGCACGGGGCTTGCGAACGTCCGGCGATTTCTCCCACGCCAAGGGGGCCAGCCCCGAAAGCTGTGGCCGGCCCTCGGCGCCCACTGCCCGCCGCTTCCACGGCACCACAGAGCCTGGGGCTGCGGTGTCACGGTGCCGCCGAGGCCCCGACGTCCGAGGCCCGCTCGGGGCCGTTTTTGCCCCGAAGCCGGCACGGGGCTTGCGAACGTCCGGCGATTTCTCCCACGCCAAGGGGGCCAGCCCCGAAAGCTGTGGCCAGCCCTCGGCGCCCACTGCCCGCCGCTTCCACGGCACCACAGAGCCTGGGGCTGCGGTGTCACCGGTGCCGCCGAGGCCCCGACGTCCGAGGCCCGCTCGGGGCCGTTTTTTGGCCCCGAAGCCGGCACGGGGCTTGCGAACGTCCGGCCATTTCTCCCACGCCAAGGGGGCCAGCCCCGAAAGCTGTGGCCTCGGCGCCCACTGCCGCCGCTTCCACGGCACCACAGAGCTGGGGCTGCGGTGTCACCGGTGCCGCCGAGGCCCCGACGTCCGAGGCCCGCTCGGGGCCGTTTTTTGCCCGAAGCCGGCACGGGGCTTGCGAACGTCCGGCCATTTCTCCACGCCAAGGGGGCCAGCCCCCGAAAGCTGTGGCCGGCCCTCGGCGCCCACTGCCGCCGCTTCCCACGGCACCACAGAGCCTGGGGCTGCGGTGTCACCGGTGCCGCCGAGGGCCCCGACGTCCGAGGCCCGCTCGGGGCCGTTTTTTTGCCCGAAGCCGGCACGGGGCTTGCGAACGTCCGGCGATTTCTCCCACGCCAAGGGGCCAGCCCCGAAAGCTGTGGCCGGCCCTCGGCGCCCACTGCCGCCGCTTCCACGGCACCACAGAGCCTGGGGCTGCGGTGTCACCGGTGCCGCCGAGGCCCCGACGTCCGAGGCCCGCTCGGGGCCGTTTTTTGCCCGAAGCCGGCACGGGGCTTGCGAACGTCCGGCGATTTCTCCCACGCCAAGGGGGCCAGCCCCGAAAGCTGTGGCCGGCCCTCGGCGCCCACTGCCGCCGCTTCCACGGCACCACAGAGCCTGGGCTGCGGTGTCACCGGTGCCGCCGAGGCCCCGACGTCCGAGGCCCGCTCGGGGCCGTTTTTTGCCCGAAGCCGGCACGGGCTTGCGAACGTCGGCGATTTCTCCCACGCCAAGGGGGCCAGCCCCGAAAGCTGTGGCCGGCCCTCGGCGCCCACTGCCCGCCGCTTCCACGGCACCACAGAGCCTGGGGCTGCGGTGTCACCGGTGCCGCCGAGGCCCCAACGTCCGAGGCCCGCTCGGGGCCGTTTTTTGCCCGAAGCCGGCACGGGGCTTGCGAACGTCGGGGATTTCTCCCACGCCAAGGGGGCCAGCCCCGAAAGCTGTGGCCGGCCCTCGGCGCCCACTGCCGCCGCTTCCACGGCACCACAGAGCCTGGGGCTGCGGTGTCACCGGGTGCCGCCGAGGCCCCGACGTCCGAGGCCCGCTCGGGGCCGTTTTTTTGCCCGAAGCCGGCACGGGGGCTTGCGAACGTCCGGCGATTTCTCCCACGCCAAGGGGGCCAGCCCCGAAAGCTGTGGCCGGCCCTCGGCGCCCACTGCCGCCGCTTCCACGGCACCACAGAGCCTGGGGCTGCGGTGTCACCGGTGCCGCCGAGGGCCCCGACGTACCGAGGCCCGCTCGGGGCCGTTTTTTGCCCGAAGCCGGCACGGGGCTTGCGAACGTCCGCGATTTCTCCCACGCCAAGGGGGCCAGCCCCGAAAGCTGTGGCCGGCCCTCGGCGCCCACTGCCGCCGCTTCCACGGCACCACAGAGCCTGGGGCTGCGGTGTCACCGGTGCCGCCGAGGCCCCGACGTCCGAGGCCCGCTCGGGGCCGTTTTTTGCCCGAAGCCGGCACGGGGCTTGCGAACGTCCGGGATTTCTCCCACGCCAAGGGGGCCAGCCCCGAAAGCTGTGGCCGGCCCTCGGCGCCCACTGCCGCCGCTTCCACGGCACCACAGAGCCTGGGGCTGCGGTGTCACCGGTGCCGCCGAGGCCCCGACGTCCGAGGCCCGCTCGGGGCCGTTTTTTGCCCGAAGCCGGCACGGGGCTTGCGAACGTCCGGCGATTTCTCCCACGCCAAGGGGGCCAGCCCCGAAAGCTGTGGCCAGCCCTCGGCGCCCACTGCCGCCGCTTCCACGGCACCACAGAGCCTGGGGCTGCGGTGTCACCGGTGCCGCCGAGGCCCCGACGTCCGAGGCCCGCTCGGGGCCGTTTTTTGCCCGAAGCCGGCACGGGGCTTGCGAACGTCCGGCCATTTCTCCCACGCCAAGGGGGCCAGCCCCGAAAGCTGTGGCCAGCCCTCGGCGCCCACTGCCGCCGCTTCCACGGCACCACAGAGCCTGGGGCTGCGGTGTCACCGGTGCCGCCGAGGCCCCGACGTCCGAGGCCCGCTCGGGGCCGTTTTTTGCCCGAAGCCGGCACGGGGCTTGCGAACGTCCGGCGATTTCTCCCACGCCAAGGGGGCCAGCCCTGAAAGCTGTGGCCAGCCCTCGGCGCCCACTGCCGCCGCTTCCACGGCACCACAGAGCCTGGGGCTGCGGTGTCACCGGTGCCGCCGAGGCCCCGACGTCCGAGGCCCGCTCGGGGCCGTTTTTTGCCCGAAGCCGGCACGGGGCTTGCGAACGTCCGGCGATTTCTCCCATGCCAAGGGGGCCAGCCCCGAAAGCTGTGGCCGGCCCTCGGCGCCCACTGCCGCCGCTTCCACGGCACCACAGAGCCTGGGGCTGCGGTGTCACCGGTGCCGCCGAGGCCCCGACGTCCGAGGCCCGCTCGGGGCCGTTTTTTGCCCGAAGCCGGCACGGGGCTTGCGAACGTCCGGCCATTTCTCCCACGCCAAGGGGGCCAGCCCCGAAAGCTGTGGCCAGCCCTCGGCGCCCACTGCCGCCGCTTCCACGGCACCACAGAGCCTGGGGCTGCGGTGTCACCGGTGCCGCCGAGGCCCCGACGTCCGAGGCCCGCTCGGGGCCGTTTTTTGCCCGAAGCCGGCACGGGGCTTGCGAACGTCCGGCGATTTCTCCCACGCCAAGGGGGCCAGCCCCGAAAGCTGTGGCCAGCCCTCGGCGCCCACTGCCGCCGCTTCCACGGCACCACAGAGCCTGGGGCTGCGGTGTCACCGGTGCCGCCGAGGCCCCGACGTCCGAGGCCCGCTCGGGGCCGTTTTTTGCCCGAAGCCGGCACGGGGCTTGCGAACGTCCGGCCATTTCTCCCACGCCAAGGGGGCCAGCCCCGAAAGCTGTGGCCAGCCCTCGGCGCCCACTGCCGCCGCTTCCACGGCACCACAGAGCCTGGGGCTGCGGTGTCACCGGTGCCGCCGAGGCCCCGACGTCCGAGGCCCGCTCGGGGCCGTTTTTTGCCCGAAGCCGGCACGGGGCTTGCGAACGTCCGGCGATTTCTCCCACGCCAAGGGGGCCAGCCCCGAAAGCTGTGGCCAGCCCTCGGCGCCCACTGCCGCCGCTTCCACGGCACCACAGAGCCTGGGGCTGCGGTGTCACCGGTGCCGCCGAGGCCCCGACGTCCGAGGCCCGCTCGGGGCCGTTTTTTGCCCGAAGCCGGCACGGGGCTTGCGAACGTCCGGCCATTTCTCCCACGCCAAGGGGGCCAGCCCCGAAAGCTGTGGCCGGCCCTCGGCGCCCACTGCCGCCGCTTCCACGGCACCACAGAGCCTGGGGCTGCGGTGTCACCGGTGCCGCCGAGGCCCCGACGTCCGAGGCCCGCTCGGGGCCGTTTTTTGCCCGAAGCCGGCACGGGGCTTGCGAACGTCCGGCCATTTCTCCCACGCCAAGGGGGCCAGCCCCGAAAGCTGTGGCCGGCCCTCGGCGCCCACTGCCGCCGCTTCCACGGCACCACAGAGCCTGGGGCTGCGGTGTCACCGGTGCCGCCGAGGCCCCGACGTCCGAGGCCCGCTCGGGGCCGTTTTTTGCCCGAAGCCGGCACGGGGCTTGCGAACGTCCGGCCATTTCTCCCACGCCAAGGGGGCCAGCCCCGAAAGCTGTGGCCGGCCCTCGGCGCCCACTGCCGCCGCTTCCACGGCACCACAGAGCCTGGGGCTGCGGTGTCACCGGTGCCGCCGAGGCCCCGACGTCCGAGGCCCGCTCGGGGCCGTTTTTTGCCCGAAGCCGGCACGGGGCTTGCGAACGTCCGGCCATTTCTCCCACGCCAAGGGGGCCAGCCCCGAAAGCTGTGGCCGGCCCTCGGCGCCCACTGCCGCCGCTTCCACGGCACCACAGAGCCTGGGGCTGCGGTGTCATCGGTGCCGCCGAGGCCCCGACGTCCGAGGCCCGCTCGGGGCCGTTTTTTGCCCGAAGCCGGCACGGGGCTTGCGAACGTCCGGCCATTTCTCCCACGCCAAGGGGGCCAGCCCCGAAAGCTGTGGCCAGCCCTCGGCGCCCACTGCCGCCGCTTCCACGGCACCACAGAGCCTGGGGCTGCGGTGTCACCGGTGCCGCCGAGGCCCCGACGTCCGAGGCCCGCTCGGGGCCGTTTTTTGCCCGAAGCCGGCACGGGGCTTGCGAACGTCCGGCCATTTCTCCCACGCCAAGGGGGCCAGCCCCGAAAGCTGTGGCCAGCCCTCGGCGCCCACTGCCGCCGCTTCCACGGCACCACAGAGCCTGGGGCTGCGGTGTCACCGGTGCCGCCGAGGCCCCGACGTCCGAGGCCCGCTCGGGGCCGTTTTTTGCCCGAAGCCGGCACGGGGCTTGCGAACGTCCGGCCATTTCTCCCACGCCAAGGGGGCCAGCCCCGAAAGCTGTGGCCGGCCCTCGGCGCCCACTGCCGCCGCTTCCACGGCACCACAGAGCCTGGGGCTGCGGTGTCACCGGTGCCGCCGAGGCCCCCGACGTCCGAGGCCCGCTCGGGGCCGTTTTTTGCCCGAAGCCGGCACGGGGCTTGCGAACGTCCGGCGATTTCTCCCATGCCAAGGGGGCCAGCCCCGAAAGCTGTGGCCGGCCCTCGGCGCCCACTGCCGCCGCTTCCACGGCACCACAGAGCCTGGGGCTGCGGTGTCACCGGTGCCGCCGAGGCCCCGACGTCCGAGGCCCGCTCGGGGCCGTTTTTTGCCCGAAGCCGGCACGGGGCTTGCGAACGTCCGGCCATTTCTCCCACGCCAAGGGGGCCAGCCCCGAAAGCTGTGGCCAGCCCTCGGCGCCCACTGCCGCCGCTTCCACGGCACCACAGAGCCTGGGGCTGCGGTGTCACCGGTGCCGCCGAGGCCCCGACGTCCGAGGCCCGCTCGGGGCCGTTTTTTGCCCGAAGCCGGCACGGGGCTTGCGAACGTCCGGCGATTTCTCCCACGCCAAGGGGGCCAGCCCCGAAAGCTGTGGCCAGCCCTCGGCGCCCACTGCCGCCGCTTCCACGGCACCACAGAGCCTGGGGCTGCGGTGTCACCGGTGCCGCCGAGGCCCCGACGTCCGAGGCCCGCTCGGGGCCGTTTTTTGCCCGAAGCCGGCACGGGGCTTGCGAACGTCCGGCCATTTCTCCCACGCCAAGGGGGCCAGCCCCGAAAGATGTGGCCAGCCCTCGGCGCCCACTGCCGCCGCTTCCACGGCACCACAGAGCCTGGGGCTGCGGTGTCACCGGTGCCGCCGAGGCCCCGACGTCCGAGGCCCGCTCGGGGCCGTTTTTTGCCCGAAGCCGGCACGGGGCTTGCGAACGTCCGGCCATTTCTCCCACGCCAAGGGGGCCAGCCCCGAAAGCTGTGGCCAGCCCTCGGCGCCCACTGCCGCCGCTTCCACGGCACCACAGAGCCTGGGGCTGCGGTGTCACCGGTGCCGCCGAGGCCCCGACGTCCGAGGCCCGCTCGGGGCCGTTTTTTGCCCGAAGCCGGCACGGGGCTTGCGAACGTCCGGCCATTTCTCCCACGCCAAGGGGGCCAGCCCCGAAAGCTGTGGCCGGCCCTCGGCGCCCACTGCCGCCGCTTCCACGGCACCACAGAGCCTGGGGCTGCGGTGTCACCGGTGCCGCCGAGGCCCCGACGTCCGAGGCCCGCTCGGGGCCGTTTTTTGCCCGAAGCCGGCACGGGGCTTGCGAACGTCCGGCGATTTCTCCCACGCCAAGGGGGCCAGCCCCGAAAGCTGTGGCCGGCCCTCGGCGCCCACTGCCGCCGCTTCCACGGCACCACAGAGCCTGGGGCTGCGGTGTCACCGGTGCCGCCGAGGCCCCGACGTCCGAGGCCCGCTCGGGGCCGTTTTTTGCCCGAAGCCGGCACGGGGCTTGCGAACGTCCGGCGATTTCTCCCACGCCAAGGGGGCCAGCCCCGAAAGCTGTGGCCGGCCCTCGGCGCCCACTGCCGCCGCTTCCACGGCACCACAGAGCCTGGGGCTGCGGTGTCATCGGTGCCGCCGAGGCCCCGACGTCCGAGGCCCGCTCGGGGCCGTTTTTTGCCCGAAGCCGGCACGGGGCTTGCGAACGTCCGGCCATTTCTCCCACGCCAAGGGGGCCAGCCCCGAAAGCTGTGGCCAGCCCTCGGCGCCCACTGCCGCCGCTTCCACGGCACCACAGAGCCTGGGGCTGCGGTGTCACCGGTGCCGCCGAGGCCCCGACGTCCGAGGCCCGCTCGGGGCCGTTTTTTGCCCGAAGCCGGCACGGGGCTTGCGAACGTCCGGCGATTTCTCCCACGCCAAGGGGGCCAGCCCCGAAAGCTGTGGCCAGCCCTCGGCGCCCACTGCCGCCGCTTCCACGGCACCACAGAGCCTGGGGCTGCGGTGTCACCGGTGCCGCCGAGGCCCCGACGTCCGAGGCCCGCTCGGGGCCGTTTTTTGCCCGAAGCCGGCACGGGGCTTGCGAACGTCCGGCCATTTCTCCCACGCCAAGGGGGCCAGCCCCGAAAGCTGTGGCCAGCCCTCGGCGCCCACTGCCGCCGCTTCCACGGCACCACAGAGCCTGGGGCTGCGGTGTCACCGGTGCCGCCGAGGCCCCGACGTCCGAGGCCCGCTCGGGGCCGTTTTTTGCCCGAAGCCGGCACGGGGCTTGCGAACGTCCGGCGATTTCTCCCACGCCAAGGGGGCCAGCCCCGAAAGCTGTGGCCAGCCCTCGGCGCCCACTGCCGCCGCTTCCACGGCACCACAGAGCCTGGGGCTGCGGTGTCACCGGTGCCGCCGAGGCCCCGACGTCCGAGGCCCGCTCGGGGCCGTTTTTTGCCCAAAGCCGGCACGGGGCTTGCGAACGTCCGGCCATTTCTCCCACGCCAAGGGGGCCAGCCCCGAAAGCTGTGGCCAGCCCTCGGCGCCCACTGCCGCCGCTTCCACGGCACCACAGAGCCTGGGGCTGCGGTGTCACCGGTGCCGCCGAGGCCCCGACGTCCGAGGCCCGCTCGGGGCCGTTTTTTGCCCGAAGCCGGCACGGGGCTTGCGAACGTCCGGCGATTTCTCCCACGCCAAGGGGGCCAGCCCCGAAAGCTGTGGCCGGCCCTCGGCGCCCACTGCCGCCGCTTCCACGGCACCACAGAGCCTGGGGCTGCGGTGTCACCGGTGCCGCCGAGGCCCCGACGTCCGAGGCCCGCTCGGGGCCGTTTTTTGCCCGAAGCCGGCACGGGGCTTGCGAACGTCCGGCGATTTCTCCCACGCCAAGGGGGCCAGCCCCGAAAGCTGTGGCCGGCCCTCGGCGCCCACTGCCGCCGCTTCCACGGCACCACAGAGCCTGGGGCTGCGGTGTCACCGGTGCCGCCGAGGCCCCGACGTCCGAGGCCCGCTCGGGGCCGTTTTTTGCCCGAAGCCGGCACGGGGCTTGCGAACGTCCGGCGATTTCTCCCACGCCAAGGGGGCCAGCCCCGAAAGCTGTGGCCGGCCCTCGGCGCCCACTGCCGCCGCTTCCACGGCACCACAGAGCCTGGGGCTGCGGTGTCATCGGTGCCGCCGAGGCCCCGACGTCCGAGGCCCGCTCGGGGCCGTTTTTTGCCCGAAGCCGGCACGGGGCTTGCGAACGTCCGGCCATTTCTCCCACGCCAAGGGGGCCAGCCCCGAAAGCTGTGGCCAGCCCTCGGCGCCCACTGCCGCCGCTTCCACGGCACCACAGAGCCTGGGGCTGCGGTGTCACCGGTGCCGCCGAGGCCCCGACGTCCGAGGCCCGCTCGGGGCCGTTTTTTGCCCGAAGCCGGCACGGGGCTTGCGAACGTCCGGCCATTTCTCCCACGCCAAGGGGGCCAGCCCCGAAAGCTGTGGCCAGCCCTCGGCGCCCACTGCCGCCGCTTCCACGGCACCACAGAGCCTGGGGCTGCGGTGTCACCGGTGCCGCCGAGGCCCCGACGTCCGAGGCCCGCTCGGGGCCGTTTTTTGCCCGAAGCCGGCACGGGGCTTGCGAACGTCCGGCGATTTCTCCCACGCCAAGGGGGCCAGCCCCGAAAGCTGTGGCCAGCCCTCGGCGCCCACTGCCGCCGCTTCCACGGCACCACAGAGCCTGGGGCTGCGGTGTCACCGGTGCCGCCGAGGCCCCGACGTCCGAGGCCCGCTCGGGGCCGTTTTTTGCCCGAAGCCGGCACGGGGCTTGCGAACGTCCGGCGATTTCTCCCACGCCAAGGGGGCCAGCCCCGAAAGCTGTGGCCAGCCCTCGGCGCCCACTGCCGCCGCTTCCACGGCACCACAGAGCCTGGGGCTGCGGTGTCACCGGTGCCGCCGAGGCCCCGACGTCCGAGGCCCGCTCGGGGCCGTTTTTTGCCCGAAGCCGGCACGGGGCTTGCGAACGTCCGGCGATTTCTCCCACGCCAAGGGGGCCAGCCCCGAAAGCTGTGGCCAGCCCTCGGCGCCCACTGCCGCCGCTTCCACGGCACCACAGAGCCTGGGGCTGCGGTGTCACCGGTGCCGCCGAGGCCCCGACGTCCGAGGCCCGCTCGGGGCCGTTTTTTGCCCAAAGCCGGCACGGGGCTTGCGAACGTCCGGCCATTTCTCCCACGCCAAGGGGGCCAGCCCCGAAAGCTGTGGCCAGCCCTCGGCGCCCACTGCCGCCGCTTCCACGGCACCACAGAGCCTGGGGCTGCGGTGTCACCGGTGCCGCCGAGGCCCCGACGTCCGAGGCCCGCTCGGGGCCGTTTTTTGCCCGAAGCCGGCACGGGGCTTGCGAACGTCCGGCGATTTCTCCCACGCCAAGGGGGCCAGCCCCGAAAGCTGTGGCCGGCCCTCGGCGCCCACTGCCGCCGCTTCCACGGCACCACAGAGCCTGGGGCTGCGGTGTCACCGGTGCCGCCGAGGCCCCGACGTCCGAGGCCCGCTCGGGGCCGTTTTTTGCCCGAAGCCGGCACGGGGCTTGCGAACGTCCGGCGATTTCTCCCACGCCAAGGGGGCCAGCCCCGAAAGCTGTGGCCAGCCCTCGGCGCCCACTGCCGCCGCTTCCACGGCACCACAGAGCCTGGGGCTGCGGTGTCACCGGTGCCGCCGAGGCCCCGACGTCCGAGGCCCGCTCGGGGCCGTTTTTTGCCCGAAGCCGGCACGGGGCTTGCGAACGTCCGGCGATTTCTCCCACGCCAAGGGGGCCAGCCCCGAAAGCTGTGGCCGGCCCTCGGCGCCCACTGCCGCCGCTTCCACGGCACCACAGAGCCTGGGGCTGCGGTGTCATCGGTGCCGCCGAGGCCGCGACGTCCGAGGCCCGCTCGGGTCCGTTTTTTGCCCGAAGCCGGCACGGGGCTTGCGAACGTCCGGCCATTTCTCCCACGCCAAGGGGGCCAGCCCCGAAAGCTGTGGCCAGCCCTCGGCGCCCACTGCCGCCGCTTCCACGGCACCACAGAGCCTGGGGCTGCGGTGTCACCCGTGCCGCCGAGGCCCCGACGTCCGAGGCCCGCTCGGGGCCGTTTTTTGCCCAAAGCCGGCACGGGGCTTGCGAACGTCCGGCGATTTCTCCCACGCCAAGGGGGCCAGCCCCGAAAGCTGTGGCCAGCCCTCGGCGCCCAATGCCGCCGCTTCCACGGCACCACAGAGCCTTGGGCTGCGGTGTCACCGGTGCCGCCGAGGCCCCGACGTCCGAGGCCCGCTCGGGGCCGTTTTTTGCCCGAAGCCGGCACGGGGCTTGCGAACGTCCGGCGATTTCTCCCACGCCAAGGGGGCCAGCCCCGAAAGCTGTGGCCGGCCCTCGGCGCCCACTGCCGCCGCTTCCACGGCACCACAGAGCCTGGGGCTGCGGTGTCACCGGTGCCGCCGAGGCCCCGACGTCCGAGGCCCGCTCGGGGCCGTTTTTTGCCCGAAGCCGGCACGGGGCTTGCGAACGTCCGGCGATTTCTCCCACGCCAAGGGGGCCAGCCCCGAAAGCTGTGGCCGGCCCTCGGCGCCCACTGCCGCCGCTTCCACGGCACCACAGAGCCTGGGGCTGCGGTGTCACCGGTGCCGCCGAGGCCCCGACGTCCGAGGCCCGCTCGGGGCCGTTTTTTGCCCGAAGCCGGCACGGGGCTTGCGAACGTCCGGCGATTTCTCCCACGCCAAGGGGGCCAGCCCCGAAAGCTGTGGCCAGCCCTCGGCGCCCACTGCCGCCGCTTCCACGGCACCACAGAGCCTGGGGCTGCGGTGTCACCGGTGCCGCCGAGGCCCCGACGTCCGAGGCCCGCTCGGGGCCGTTTTTTGCCCGAAGCCGGCACGGGGCTTGCGAACGTCCGGCCATTTCTCCCACGCCAAGGGGGCCAGCCCCGAAAGCTGTGGCCGGCCCTCGGTGCCCACTGCCGCCGCTTCCACGGCACCACAGAGCCTGGGGCTGCGGTGTCACCGGTGCCGCCGAGGCCCCGACGTCCGAGGCCCGCTCGGGGCCGTTTTTTGCCCGAAGCCGGCACGGGGCTTGCGAACGTCCGGCGATTTCTCCCACGCCAAGGGGGCCAGCCCCGAAAGCTGTGGCCGGCCCTCGGCGCCCACTGCCGCCGCTTCCACGGCACCACAGAGCCTGGGGCTGCGGTGTCACCGGTGCCGCCGAGGCCCCGACGTCCGAGGCCCGCTCGGGGCCGTTTTTTGCCCGAAGCCGGCACGGGGCTTGCGAACGTCGGGCGATTTCTCCCACGCCAAGGGGGCCAGCCCCGAAAGCTGTGGCCGGCCCTCGGCGCCCACTGCCGCCGCTTCCACGGCACCACAGAGCCTGGGGCTGCGGTGTCACCGGTGCCGCCGAGGCCCCAACGTCCGAGGCCCGCTCGGGGCCGTTTTTTGCCCGAAGCCGGCACGGGGCTTGCGAACGTCCGGGGATTTCTCCCACGCCAAGGGGGCCAGCCCCGAAAGCTGTGGCCGGCCCTCGGCGCCCACTGCCGCCGCTTCCACGGCACCACAGAGCCTGGGGCTGCGGTGTCACCGGTGCCGCCGAGGCCCCGACGTCCGAGGCCCGCTCGGGGCCGTTTTTTGCCCGAAGCCGGCACGGGGCTTGCGAACGTCCGGCGATTTCTCCCACGCCAAGGGGGCCAGCCCCGAAAGCTGTGGCCGGCCCTCGGCGCCCACTGCCGCCGCTTCCACGGCACCACAGAGCCTGGGGCTGCGGTGTCACCGGTGCCGCCGAGGCCCCGACGTCCGAGGCCCGCTCGGGGCCGTTTTTTGCCCGAAGCCGGCACGGGGCTTGCGAACGTCCGGCGATTTCTCCCACGCCAAGGGGGCCAGCCCCGAAAGCTGTGGCCGGCCCTCGGCGCCCACTGCCGCCGCTTCCACGGCACCACAGAGCCTGGGGCTGCGGTGTCACCGGTGCCGCCGAGGCCCCGACGTCCGAGGCCCGCTCGGGGCCGTTTTTTGCCCGAAGCCGGCACGGGGCTTGCGAACGTCCGGGGATTTCTCCCACGCCAAGGGGGCCAGCCCCGAAAGCTGTGGCCGGCCCTCGGCGCCCACTGCCGCCGCTTCCACGGCACCACAGAGCCTGGGGCTGCGGTGTCACCGGTGCCGCCGAGGCCCCGACGTCCGAGGCCCGCTCGGGGCCGTTTTTTGCCCGAAGCCGGCACGGGGCTTGCGAACGTCCGGCGATTTCTCCCACGCCAAGGGGGCCAGCCCCGAAAGCTGTGGCCAGCCCTCGGCGCCCACTGCCGCCGCTTCCACGGCACCACAGAGCCTGGGGCTGCGGTGTCACCGGTGCCGCCGAGGCCCCGACGTCCGAGGCCCGCTCGGGGCCGTTTTTTGCCCGAAGCCGGCACGGGGCTTGCGAACGTCCGGCCATTTCTCCCACGCCAAGGGGGCCAGCCCCGAAAGCTGTGGCCAGCCCTCGGCGCCCACTGCCGCCGCTTCCACGGCACCACAGAGCCTGGGGCTGCGGTGTCACCGGTGCCGCCGAGGCCCCGACGTCCGAGGCCCGCTCGGGGCCGTTTTTTGCCCGAAGCCGGCACGGGGCTTGCGAACGTCCGGCGATTTCTCCCACGCCAAGGGGGCCAGCCCCGAAAGCTGTGGCCAGCCCTCGGCGCCCACTGCCGCCGCTTCCACGGCACCACAGAGCCTGGGGCTGCGGTGTCACCGGTGCCGCCGAGGCCCCGACGTCCGAGGCCCGCTCGGGGCCGTTTTTTGCCCGAAGCCGGCACGGGGCTTGCGAACGTCCGGCGATTTCTCCCATGCCAAGGGGGCCAGCCCCGAAAGCTGTGGCCGGCCCTCGGCGCCCACTGCCGCCGCTTCCACGGCACCACAGAGCCTGGGGCTGCGGTGTCACCGGTGCCGCCGAGGCCCCGACGTCCGAGGCCCGCTCGGGGCCGTTTTTTGCCCGAAGCCGGCACGGGGCTTGCGAACGTCCGGCCATTTCTCCCACGCCAAGGGGGCCAGCCCCGAAAGCTGTGGCCAGCCCTCGGCGCCCACTGCCGCCGCTTCCACGGCACCACAGAGCCTGGGGCTGCGGTGTCACCGGTGCCGCCGAGGCCCCGACGTCCGAGGCCCGCTCGGGGCCGTTTTTTGCCCGAAGCCGGCACGGGGCTTGCGAACGTCCGGCGATTTCTCCCACGCCAAGGGGGCCAGCCCCGAAAGCTGTGGCCAGCCCTCGGCGCCCACTGCCGCCGCTTCCACGGCACCACAGAGCCTGGGGCTGCGGTGTCACCGGTGCCGCCGAGGCCCCGACGTCCGAGGCCCGCTCGGGGCCGTTTTTTGCCCGAAGCCGGCACGGGGCTTGCGAACGTCCGGCCATTTCTCCCACGCCAAGGGGGCCAGCCCCGAAAGATGTGGCCAGCCCTCGGCGCCCACTGCCGCCGCTTCCACGGCACCACAGAGCCTGGGGCTGCGGTGTCACCGGTGCCGCCGAGGCCCCGACGTCCGAGGCCCGCTCGGGGCCGTTTTTTGCCCGAAGCCGGCACGGGGCTTGCGAACGTCCGGCGATTTCTCCCACGCCAAGGGGGCCAGCCCCGAAAGCTGTGGCCAGCCCTCGGCGCCCACTGCCGCCGCTTCCACGGCACCACAGAGCCTGGGGCTGCGGTGTCACCGGTGCCGCCGAGGCCCCGACGTCCGAGGCCCGCTCGGGGCCGTTTTTTGCCCGAAGCCGGCACGGGGCTTGCGAACGTCCGGCGATTTCTCCCACGCCAAGGGGGCCAGCCCCGAAAGCTGTGGCCGGCCCTCGGCGCCCACTGCCGCCGCTTCCACGGCACCACAGAGCCTGGGGCTGCGGTGTCACCGGTGCCGCCGAGGCCCCGACGTCCGAGGCCCGCTCGGGGCCGTTTTTTGCCCGAAGCCGGCACGGGGCTTGCGAACGTCCGGCGATTTCTCCCACGCCAAGGGGGCCAGCCCCGAAAGCTGTGGCCGGCCCTCGGCGCCCACTGCCGCCGCTTCCACGGCACCACAGAGCCTGGGGCTGCGGTGTCATCGGTGCCGCCGAGGCCCCGACGTCCGAGGCCCGCTCGGGGCCGTTTTTTGCCCGAAGCCGGCACGGGGCTTGCGAACGTCCGGCCATTTCTCCCACGCCAAGGGGGCCAGCCCCGAAAGCTGTGGCCAGCCCTCGGCGCCCACTGCCGCCGCTTCCACGGCACCACAGAGCCTGGGGCTGCGGTGTCACCGGTGCCGCCGAGGCCCCGACGTCCGAGGCCCGCTCGGGGCCGTTTTTTGCCCGAAGCCGGCACGGGGCTTGCGAACGTCCGGCGATTTCTCCCACGCCAAGGGGGCCAGCCCCGAAAGCTGTGGCCAGCCCTCGGCGCCCACTGCCGCCGCTTCCACGGCACCACAGAGCCTGGGGCTGCGGTGTCACCGGTGCCGCCGAGGCCCCGACGTCCGAGGCCCGCTCGGGGCCGTTTTTTGCCCGAAGCCGGCACGGGGCTTGCGAACGTCCGGCGATTTCTCCCACGCCAAGGGGGCCAGCCCCGAAAGCTGTGGCCGGCCCTCGGCGCCCACTGCCGCCGCTTCCACGGCACCACAGAGCCTGGGGCTGCGGTGTCACCGGTGCCGCCGAGGCCCCGACGTCCGAGGCCCGCTCGGGGCCGTTTTTTGCCCGAAGCCGGCACGGGGCTTGCGAACGTCCGGCGATTTCTCCCACGCCAAGGGGGCCAGCCCCGAAAGCTGTGGCCGGCCCTCGGCGCCCACTGCCGCCGCTTCCACGGCACCACAGAGCCTGGGGCTGCGGTGTCATCGGTGCCGCCGAGGCCCCGACGTCCGAGGCCCGCTCGGGGCCGTTTTTTGCCCGAAGCCGGCACGGGGCTTGCGAACGTCCGGCCATTTCTCCCACGCCAAGGGGGCCAGCCCCGAAAGCTGTGGCCAGCCCTCGGCGCCCACTGCCGCCGCTTCCACGGCACCACAGAGCCTGGGGCTGCGGTGTCACCGGTGCCGCCGAGGCCCCGACGTCCGAGGCCCGCTCGGGGCCGTTTTTTGGTTGCCGAAGCCGGCACGGGGCTTGCGAACGTCCGGCCATTTCTCCCACGCCAAGGGGGCCAGCCCCGAAAGCTGTGGCCAGCCCTCGGCGCCCACTGCCGCCGCTTCCACGGCACCACAGAGCCTGGGGCTGCGGTGTCACCGGTGCCGCCGAGGCCCCGACGTCCGAGGCCCGCTCGGGGCCGTTTTTTGCCCGAAGCCGGCACGGGGCTTGCGAACGTCCGGCGATTTCTCCCACGCCAAGGGGGCCAGCCCCGAAAGCTGTGGCCAGCCCTCGGCGCCCACTGCCGCCGCTTCCACGGCACCACAGAGCCTGGGGCTGCGGTGTCACCGGTGCCGCCGAGGCCCCGACGTCCGAGGCCCGCTCGGGGCCGTTTTTTGCCCGAAGCCGGCACGGGGCTTGCGAACGTCCGGCGATTTCTCCCACGCCAAGGGGGCCAGCCCCGAAAGCTGTGGCCAGCCCTCGGCGCCCACTGCCGCCGCTTCCACGGCACCACAGAGCCTGGGGCTGCGGTGTCACCGGTGCCGCCGAGGCCCCGACGTCCGAGGCCCGCTCGGGGCCGTTTTTTGCCCGAAGCCGGCACGGGGCTTGCGAACGTCCGGCGATTTCTCCCACGCCAAGGGGGCCAGCCCCGAAAGCTGTGGCCAGCCCTCGGCGCCCACTGCCGCCGCTTCCACGGCACCACAGAGCCTGGGGCTGCGGTGTCACCGGTGCCGCCGAGGCCCCGACGTCCGAGGCCCGCTCGGGGCCGTTTTTTGCCCAAAGCCGGCACGGGGCTTGCGAACGTCCGGCCGATTTCTCCCACGCCAAGGGGGCCAGCCCCGAAAGCTGTGGCCAGCCCTCGGCGCCCACTGCCGCCGCTTCCACGGCACCACAGAGCCTGGGGCTGCGGTGTCACCGGTTGCCGCCGAGGCCCCGACGTCCGAGGCCCGCTCGGGGCCGTTTTTTGCCCGAAGCCGGCACGGGGCTTGCGAACGTCCGGCGATTTCTCCCACGCCAAGGGGGCCAGCCCCGAAAGCTGTGGCCAGCCCTCGGCGCCCCACTGCCGCCGCTTCCACGGCACCACAGAGCCTGGGGCTGCGGTGTCACCGGTGCCGCCGAGGCCCCGACGTCCGAGGCCCGCTCGGGGCCGTTTTTTGCCCGAAGCCGGCACGGGGCTTGCGAACGTCCGGCGATTTCTCCCACGCCAAGGGGGCCAGCCCCGAAAGCTGTGGCCAGCCCTCGGCGCCCACTGCCGCCGCTTCCACGGCACCACAGAGCCTGGGGCTGCGGTGTCACCGGTGCCGCCGAGGCCCCGACGTCCGAGGCCCGCTCGGGGCCGTTTTTTGCCCGAAGCCGGCACGGGGCTTGCGAACGTCCGGCCATTTCTCCCACGCCAAGGGGGCCAGCCCGAAAGCTGTGGCCAGCCCTCGGCGCCCACTGCCGCCGCTTCCACGGCCAACCACAGAGCCTGGGGCTGCGGTGTCACCGGTGCCGCCGAGGCCCCGACGTCCGAGGCCCGCTCGGGGCCGTTTTTTGCCCGGCACGGGGCTTGCGAACGTCCGGCCATTTCTCCCACGCCAAGGGGGCCAGCCCCAAAAGCTGTGGCCAGCCCTCGGCGCCCACTGCCGCCGCTTCCACGGCACCACAGAGCCTGGGGCTGCGGTGTCACCGGTGCCGCCGAGGCCCCGACGTCCGAGGCCCGCTCGGGGCCGTTTTTTGCCCGAAGCCGGCACGGGGCTTGCGAACGTCCGGCCATTTCTCCCACGCCAAGGGGGCCAGCCCCGAAAGCTGTGGCCAGCCCTCGGCGCCCACTGCCGCCGCTTCCACGGCACCACAGAGCCTGGGGCTGCGGTGTCACCGGTGCCGCCGAGGCCCCGACGTCCGAGGCCCGCTCGGGGCCGTTTTTTGCCCAAAGCCGGCACGGGGCTTGCGAACGTCCGGCGATTTCTCCCACGCCAAGGGGGCCAGCCCCGAAAGCTGTGGCCAGCCCTCGGCGCCCACTGCCGCCGCTTCCACGGCACCACAGAGCCTGGGGCTGCGGTGTCACCGGTGCCGCCGAGGCCCCGACGTCCGAGGCCCGCTCGGGGCCGTTTTTTGCCCGAAGCCGGCACGGGGCTTGCGAACGTCCGGCGATTTCTCCCACGCCAAGGGGGCCAGCCCCGAAAGCTGTGGCCAGCCCTCGGCGCCCACTGCCGCCGCTTCCACGGCACCACAGAGCCTGGGGCTGCGGTGTCACCGGTGCCGCCGAGGCCCCGACGTCCGAGGCCCGCTCGGGGCCGTTTTTTTGCCCGAAGCCGGCACGGGGCTTGCGAACGTCCGGCGATTTCTCCCACGCCAAGGGGCCAGCCCCGAAAGCTGTGGCCAGCCCTCGGCGCCCACTGCCGCCGCTTCCACGGCACCACAGAGCCTGGGGCTGCGGTGTCACCGGTGCCGCGAGGCCCCGACGTCCGAGGCCCGCTCGGGGCCGTTTTTTGCCCGAAGCCGGCACGGGGCTTGCGAACGTCCGGCCATTTCTCCCACGCCAAGGGGGCCAGGCCCCGAAAGCTGTGGCCAGCCCTCGGCGCCCACTGCCGCCGCTTCCACGGCACCACAGAGCCTGGGGCTGCGGTGTCACCGGTGCCGCCGAGGCCCCGACGTCCGAGGCCCGCTCGGGCCGTTTTTTGCCCGAAGCCGGCACGGGGCTTGCGAACGTCCGGCCATTTCTCCCACGCCAAGGGGGCCAGCCCCGAAAGCTGTGGCAGCCCTCGGCCGCCCACTGCCGCCGCTTCCACGGCACCACAGAGCCTGGGGCTGCGGTGTCACCGGTGCCGCCCGAGGCCCCGACGTCCGAGGCCCGCTCGGGGCCGTTTTTTGCCCGAAGCCGGCACGGGGCTTGCGAACGTCCGGCCATTTCTCCCACGCCAAGGGGGCCAGCCCCGAAAGCTGTGGCCAGCCCTCGGCGCCCCACTGCCGCCGCGTCCACGGCACCACAGAGCCTGGGGCTGCGGTGTCACCGGTGCCGCCGAGGCCCCGACGTCCGAGGCCCGCTCGGGGCCGTTTTTTGCCCGAAGCCGGCACGGGGCTTGCGAACGTCCGGCCATTTCTCCCACGCCAAGGGGGCCAGCCCCGAAAGGCTGTGGCCAGCCCTCGGCGCCCACTGCCGCCGCTTCCACGGCACCACAGAGCCTGGGGCTGCGGTGTCACCGGGTGCCGCCGAGGCCCCGACGTCCGAGGCCCGCTCGGGGCCGTTTTTTGCCCGAAGCCGGCACGGGGCTTGCGAACGTCCGGCCATTTCTCCCACGCCAAGGGGGCCAGCCCCGAAAGCTGTGGCCAGCCCTCGGCGCCCACTGCCGCCGCTTCCACGGCACCACAGAGCCTGGGGCTGCGGTGTCACCGGTGCCGCCGAGGCCCCGACGTCCGAGGCCCGCTCGGGGGCCGTTTTTTGCCCGAAGCCGGCACGGGGCTTGCGAACGTCCGGCGATTTCTCCCACGCCAAGGGGGCCAGCCCCGAAAGCTGTGGCCAGCCCTCGGCGCCCACTGCCGCCGCTTCCACGGCACCACAGAGCCTGGGGCTGCGGTGTCACCGGTGCCGCCGAGGCCCCGACGTCCGAGGCCCGCTCGGGGCCGTTTTTTTGCCCGAAGCCGGCACGGGGCTTGCGAACGTCCGGCCATTTCTCCCACGCCAAGGGGGCCAGCCCCGAAAGCTGTGGCCGGCCCTCGGCGCCCATGCCGCCGCTTCCACGGCACCACAGAGCCTGGGGCTGCGGTGTCACCGGTGCCGCCGAGGCCCCGACGTCCGAGGCCCCGGCTCGGGGCCGTTTTTTGCCCGAAGCCGGCACGGGGCTTGCGAACGTCCAGCGATTTCTCCCACGCCAAGGGGGCCAGCCCCGAAAGCTGTGGCCAGCCTCGGCGCCCACTGCCGCCGCTTCCACGGCACCACAGAGCCTGGGGCTGCGGTGTCCCGGTGCCGCCGAGGCCCCGACGTCCGAGGCCCGCTCGGGGCCGTTTTTTGCCCGAAGCCGGCACGGGGCTTGCGAACGTCCGGCCATTTCTCCCACGCCAAGGGGGCCAGCCCCGAAAGCTGTGGCCGGCCCTCGGCGCCCACTGCCGCCGCTTCCACGGCACCACAGAGCCTGGGGCTGCGGTGTCACCGGTGCCGCCGAGGGGCCCCGACGTCCGAGGCCCGCTCGGGGCCGTTTTTTGCCCGAAGCCGGCACGGGGCTTGCGAACGTCCGGCGATTTCTCCCACGCCAAGGGGGCCAGCCCCGAAAGCTGTGGCCGGCCCTCGGCGCCCACTGCCGCCGCTTCCACGGCACCACAGAGCCTGGGCTGCGGTGTCACCGGTGCCGCCGAGGCCCCGACGTCCGAGGCCCGCTCGGGGCCGTTTTTTGCCCGAAGCAGCGCACGGGGCTTGCGAACGTCCGGCGATTTCTCCCACGCCAAGGGGGCCAGCCCCGAAAGCTGTGGCCAGCCCTCGGCGCCCACTGCCGCCGCTTCCACGGCACCACAGAGCCTGGGGCTGCGGTGTCACCGGTGCCGCGAGGCCCCGACGTCCGAGGCCCGCTCGGGGCCGTTTTTGCCCAAAGCCGGCACGGGGCTTGCGAACGTCCGGCCATTTCTCCCACGCCAAGGGGGCCAGCCCCCGAAAGCTGTGGCCGGCCCTCGGCGCCCACTGCCGCCGCTTCCACGGCACCACCGAGCCTGGGGCTGCGGTGTCATCGGTGCCGCCGAGGCCGCGACGTCCGAGGCCCGCTCGGGTCCGTTTTTTGCCCGAAGCCGGCACGGGGCCTTGCGAACGTCCGGCCATTTCTCCCACGCCAAGGGGGCCAGCCCCGAAAGCTGTGCCAGCCCTCGGCGGCCCACTGCCGCCGCTTCCACGGCACCACAGAGCCTGGGCTGCGGGTGTCACCCGGTGCCGCCGAGGCCCCGACGTCCGAGGCCCGCTCGGGGGCCGTTTTTTGCCCAAAGCCGGCACGGGGCTTGCGAACGTCCGGCGATTTCTCCCCACGCCAAGGGGGCCAGCCCCGAAAGCTGTGGCCAGCCCTCGGCGCCCAATGCCGCCCGCTTCCACGGCACCACAGAGCCTGGGGCTGCGGTGTCACCGGTGCCGCCGAGGCCCCGACGTCCGAGGCCCGCTCGGGCCGTTTTTTGCCCGAAGCCGGCACGGGGCTTGCGAACGTCGGCGATTTCTCCCACGCCAAGGGGGCCAGCCCCGAAAGCTGTGGCCGGCCCTCGGCGCCCACTGCCGCCGCTTCCACGGCACCACAGAGCCTGGGGCTGCGGTGTCACCGGTGCCGCCGAGGCCCCGACGTCCGAGGCCCGCTCGGGGGCCGTTTTTTTGCCCGAAGCCGGCACGGGGCTTGCGAACGTCCGGCGATTTCTCCCACGCCAGGGGGCCAGCCCGAAAGCTGTGGCCAGGCCCTCGGCGCCCACTGCCGCCGCTTCCACGGCACCACAGAGCCTGGGGCTGCGGTGTCACCGGTGCCGCCGAGGCCCCGACGTCCGAGGCCCGCTCGGGGCCGTTTTTTGCCCCGAAGCCGGCACGGGGCTTGCGAACGTCCGGCCATTTCTCCCACGCCAAGGGGGGCCAGCCCCGAAAGCTGTGGCCGGCCCTCGGCGCCCACTGCCGCCCGCTTCCCACGGCACCACAGAGCCTGGGGCTGCGGTGTCACCGGTGCCGCCGAGGGCCCCGACGTCCGAGGCCCGCTCGGGGCCGTTTTTTGCCCCGAAGCCGGCACGGGGCTTGCGAACGTCCGGCGATTTCTCCCACGCCAAGGGGGCCAGCCCCGAAAGCTGTGGCCGGCCCTCGGCGCCCACTGCCGCCGCTTCCACGGCACCACAGAGCCTGGGGCTGCGGTGTCACCGGTGCCGCCGAGGCCCCGACGTCCGAGGCCCGCTCGGGGCCGTTTTTTGCCCGAAGCCGGCACGGGGCCTTGCGAACGTCGGGCGATTTCTCCCACGCCAAGGGGGCCAGCCCCGAAAGCTGTGGCCGGCCCTCGGCGCCCACTGCCGCCGCTTCCACGGCACCACAGAGCCTGGGGCTGCGGTGTCACCGGTGCCGCCGAGGCCAACGTCCGAGGCCCGCTCGGGGCCGTTTTTTGCCCGAAGCCGGCACGGGGCTTGCGAACGTCCGGGATTTCTCCACGCCAAGGGGGCCAGCCCCGAAAGACTGTGGCCGGCCCTCTCGGCGCCCACTGCCGCCGCTTCCCCGGCACCACAGAGCCTGGGGCTGCGGTGTCACCGGTGCGCCGAGGCCCCGACTTCTCACTGAGGGCCCGCTCGGGGCCGTTTTTTGCCCGAAGCCGGCACGGGGCTTGCGAACGTCCGGCGATTTTCTCCCACGCCAAGGGGGCCAGCCCCGAAAGCTGTGGCCGGCCCTCGGCGCCCACTGCCGCCGCTTCCCACGGCACCACAGAGCCTGGGGCTGCGGTGTCACCGGTGCCCGCCGAGGCCCCGACGTCCGAGGCCCGCTCGGGGCCGTTTTTTGCCCGAAGCCGGCACGGGCTGCATCTCCCGCCCGCCAAGGGGGCCAGCCCCGAAAGCTGTGGCCGGCCCTCGGCGCCCACTGCCGCCGCTTCCACGGCACCACAGAGCCTGGGGCTGCGGTGTCACCGGTGCCGCCGAGGCCCCGACGTCCGAGGCCCGCTCGGGGCCGTTTTTTGCCCGAAGCCGGCACGGGGCTTGCGAACGTCCGGCGATTTCTCCCACGCCAAGGGGGCCAGCCCCGAAAGCTGTGGCCAGCCCTCGGCGCCCACTGCCGCCGCTTCCACGGCACCACAGAGCCTGGGGCTGCGGTGTCACCGGTGCCGCCGAGGCCCCGACGTCCGAGGCCCGCTCGGGGCCGTTTTTTGCCCGAAGCCGGCACGGGGCTTGCGAACGTCCGGCCATTTCTCCCACGCCAAGGGGGCCAGCCCCGAAAGCTGTGGCCAGCCCTCGGCGCCCACTGCCGCCGCTTCCACGGCACCACAGAGCCTGGGGCTGCGGTGTCACCGGTGCCGCCGAGGCCCCGACGTCCGAGGCCCGCTCGGGGCCGTTTTTTGCCCGAAGCCGGCACGGGGCTTGCGAACGTCCGGCGATTTCTCCCACGCCAAGGGGGCCAGCCCTGAAAGCTGTGGCCAGCCCTCGGCGCCCACTGCCGCCGCTTCCACGGCACCACAGAGCCTGGGGCTGCGGTGTCACCGGTGCCGCCGAGGCCCCGACGTCCGAGGCCCGCTCGGGGCCGTTTTTTGCCCGAAGCCGGCACGGGGCTTGCGAACGTCCGGCGATTTCTCCCATGCCAAGGGGGCCAGCCCCGAAAGCTGTGGCCGGCCCTCGCGCCCACTGGCCGCCGCTTCCACGGCACCACAGAGCCTGGGGCTGCGGTGTCACCGGTGCCGCCGAGGCCCCGACGTCCGAGGCCCGCTCGGGGCCGTTTTTTGCCCGAAGCCGGCACGGGGCTTGCGAACGTCCGGCGATTTCTCCCACGCCAAGGGGGCCAGCCCCGAAAGCTGTGGCCAGCCCTCGGCGCCCACTGCCGCCGCTTCCACGGCACCACAGAGCCTGGGGCTGCGGTGTCACCGGTGCCCGCCGAGGCCCCGACGTCCGAGGCCCGCTCGGGGCCGTTTTTTGCCCGAAGCCGGCACGGGGCTTGCGAACGTCCGGCCATTTCTCCCACGCCAAGGGGGCCAGCCCCGAAAGATGTGGCCAGCCCTCGGCGCCCACTGCCGCCGCTTCCACGGCACCACAGAGCCTGGGGCTGCGGTGTCACCGGTGCCGCCGAGGCCCCGACGTCCGAGGCCCGCTCGGGGCCGTTTTTTGCCCGAAGCCGGCACGGGGCTTGCGAACGTCCGGCCATTTCTCCCACGCCAAGGGGGCCAGCCCCGAAAGATGTGGCCAGCCCTCGGCGCCCACTGCCGCCGCTTCCACGGCACCACAGAGCCTGGGGCTGCGGTGTCACCGGTGCCGCCGAGGCCCCGACGTCCGAGGCCCGCTCGGGGCCGTTTTTTGCCCGAAGCCGGCACGGGGCTTGCGAACGTCCGGCGATTTCTCCCACGCCAAGGGGGCCAGCCCCGAAAGCTGTGGCCAGCCCTCGGCGCCCACTGCCGCCGCTTCCACGGCACCCACAGAGCCTGGGGCTGCGGTGTCACCGGTGCCGCCGAGGCCCCGACGTCCGAGGCCCGCTCGGGGCCGTTTTTTTGCCCGAAGCCGGCACGGGGCTTGCGAACGTCCGGCCATTTCTCCCACGCCAAGGGGGCCAGCCCCGAAAGCTGTGGCCGGCCCTCGGCGCCCACTGCCGCCGCTTCCACGGCACCACAGAGCCTGGGGCTGCGGTGTCACCGGTGCCGCCGAGGCCCTGACGTCCGAGGCCCGCTCGGGGCCGTTTTTTGCCCGAAGCCGGCACGGGGCTTGCGAACGTCCGGCGATTTCTCCCACGCCAAGGGGGCCAGCCCCGAAAGCTGTGGCCGGCCCTCGGCGCCCACTGCCGCCGCTTCCACGGCACCACAGAGCCTGGGGCTGCGGTGTCACCGGTGCCGCCGAGGCCCCGACGTCCGAGGCCCGCTCGGGGCCGTTTTTTGCCCGAAGCCGGCACGGGGCTTGCGAACGTCCGGCGATTTCTCCCACGCCAAGGGGGCCAGCCCCGAAAGCTGTGGCCGGCCCTCGGCGCCCACTGCCGCCGCTTCCACGGCACCACAGAGCCTGGGGCTGCGGTGTCATCGGTGCCGCCGAGGCCCCGACGTCCGAGGCCCGCTCGGGGCCGTTTTTTGCCCGAAGCCGGCACGGGGCTTGCGAACGTCCGGCCATTTCTCCCACGCCAAGGGGGCCAGCCCCGAAAGCTGTGGCCAGCCCTCGGCGCCCACTGCCGCCGCTTCCACGGCACCACAGAGCCTGGGGCTGCGGTGTCATCGGTGCCGCCGAGGCCCCGACGTCCGAGGCCCGCTCGGGGCCGTTTTTTGCCCGAAGCCGGCACGGGGCTTGCGAACGTCCGATTTCTCCCACGCCAAGGGGGCCAGCCCCGAAAGCTGTGGCCAGCCCTCGGCGCCCACTGCCGCCGCTTCCACGGCACCACAGAGCCTGGGGCTGCGGTGTCACCGGTGCCGCCGAGGCCCCGACGTCCGAGGCCCGCTCGGGCCGTTTTTTTGCCCGAAGCCGGCACGGGGCTTGCGAACGTCCGGCCATTTCTCCCACGCCAAGGGGGCCAGCCCCGAAAGCTGTGGCCAGCCCTCGGCGCCCACTGCCGCCGCTTCCACGGCACCACAGAGCCTGGGGCTGCGGTGTCACCGGTGCCGCCGAGGCCCCGACGTCCGAGGCCCGCTCGGGGCCGTTTTTTGCCCGAAGCCGGCACGGGGCTTGCGAACGTCCGGCCATTTCTCCCACGCCAAGGGGGCCAGCCCCGAAAGCTGTGGCCAGCCCTCGGCGCCCACTGCCGCCGCTTCCACGGCACCACAGAGCCTGGGGCTGCGGTGTCACCGGTGCCGCCGAGGCCCCGACGTCCGAGGCCCGCTCGGGGCCGTTTTTTGCCCGAAGCCGGCACGGGGCTTGCGAACGTCCGGCCATTTCTCCCCACGCCAAGGGGGCCAGCCCCGAAAGCTGTGGCCAGCCCTCGGCGCCCACTGCCGCCGCTTCCACGGCACCACAGAGCCTGGGGCTGCGGTGTCACCGGTGCCGCCGAGGCCCCGACGTCCGAGGCCCGCTCGGGGCCGTTTTTTGCCCGAAGCCGGCACGGGGCTTGCGAACGTCCGGCCATTTCTCCCACGCCAAGGGGGCCAGCCCCGAAAGCTGTGGCCAGCCCTCGGCGCCCACTGCCGCCGCTTCCACGGCACCACAGAGCCTGGGGCTGCGGTGTCACCGGTGCCGCCGAGGCCCCGACGTCCGAGGCCCGCTCGGGGCCGTTTTTTGCCCGAAGCCGGCACGGGGCTTGCGAACGTCCGGCCATTTCTCCACGCCAAGGGGGCCAGCCCCGAAAGCTGTGGCCAGCCCTCGGCGCCCACTGCCGCCGCTTCCACGGCACCACAGAGCCTGGGGCTGCGGTGTCACCGGTGCCGCCGAGGCCCCGACGTCCGAGGCCCGCTCGGGGCCGTTTTTTGCCCGAAGCCGGCACGGGGCTTGCGAACGTCCGGCGATTTCTCCCACGCCAAGGGGGCCAGCCCCGAAAGCTGTGGCCAGCCCTCGGCGCCCACTGCCGCCGCTTCCACGGCACCACAGAGCCTGGGGCTGCGGTGTCACCGGTGCCGCCGAGGCCCCGACGTCCGAGGCCCGCTCGGGGCCGTTTTTTGCCCGAAGCCGGCACGGGGCTTGCGAACGTCCGGCGATTTCTCCCACGCCAAGGGGGCCAGCCCCGAAAGCTGTGGCCAGCCCTCGGCGCCCACTGCCGCCGCTTCCACGGCACCACAGAGCCTGGGGCTGCGGTGTCACCGGTGCCGCCGAGGCCCCGACGTCCGAGGCCCGCTCGGGGCCGTTTTTTGCCCGAAGCCGGCACGGGGCTTGCGAACGTCCGGCCATTTCTCCCACGCCAAGGGGGCCAGCCCGAAAGCTGTGGCCAGCCCTCGGCGCCCACTGCCGCCGCTTCCACGGCACCCCAGAGCCTGGGGCTGCGGTGTCACCGGTGCCGCCGAGGCCCCGACGTCCGAGGCCCGCTCGGGGCCGTTTTTTGCCCGAAGCCGGCACGGGGCTTGCGAACGTCCGGCCATTTCTCCCACGCCAAGGGGGCCAGCCCCGAAAGCTGTGGCCAGCCCTCGGCGCCCACTGCCGCCGCTTCCACGGCACCACAGAGCCTGGGGCTGCGGTGTCACCGGTGCCGCCGAGGCCCCGACGTCCGAGGCCCGCTCGGGGCCGTTTTTTGCCCGAAGCCGGCACGGGGCTTGCGAACGTCCGGCCATTTCTCCCACGCCAAGGGGGCCAGCCCCGAAAGCTGTGGCCGGCCCTCGGCGCCCACTGCCGCCGCTTCCACGGCACCACAGAGCCTGGGGCTGCGGTGTCACCGGTGCCGCCGAGGCCCCGACGTCCGAGGCCCGCTCGGGGCCGTTTTTTGCCCGAAGCCGGCACGGGGCTTGCGAACGTCCGGCCATTTCTCCCACGCCAAGGGGGCCAGCCCCGAAAGCTGTGGCCGGCCCTCGGCGCCCACTGCCGCCGCTTCCACGGCACCACAGAGCCTGGGGCTGCGGTGTCACCGGTGCCGCCGAGGCCCCGACGTCCGAGGCCCGCTCGGGGCCGTTTTTTGCCCGAAGCCGGCACGGGGCTTGCGAACGTCCGGCCATTTCTCCCCACGCCAAGGGGGCCAGCCCCGAAAGCTGTGGCCGGCCCTCGGCGCCCACTGCCGCCGCTTCCACGGCACCACAGAGCCTGGGGCTGCGGTGTCACCGGTGCCGCCGAGGCCCCGACGTCCGAGGCCCGCTCGGGGCCGTTTTTTGCCCGAAGCCGGCACGGGGCTTGCGAACGTCCGGCGATTTCTCCCACGCCAAGGGGGCCAGCCCCGAAAGCTGTGGCCAGCCCTCGGCGCCCACTGCCGCCGCTTCCACGGCACCACAGAGCCTGGGGCTGCGGTGTCACCGGTGCCGCCGAGGCCCCGACGTCCGAGGCCCGCTCGGGGCCGTTTTTTGCCCGAAGCCGGCACGGGGCTTGCGAACGTCCGGCGATTTCTCCCACGCCAAGGGGGCCAGCCCGAAAGCTGTGGCCGGCCCTCGGCGCCCCACTGCCGCCGCTTCCACGGCACCACAGAGCCTGGGGCTGCGGTGTCACCGGTGCCGCCGAGGCCCCGACGTCCGAGGCCCGCTCGGGGCCGTTTTTTTGCCCGAAGCCGGCACGGGGCTTGCGAACGTCCGGCGATTTCTCCCACGCCAAGGGGGCCAGCCCCGAAAGCTGTGGCCGGCCCTCGGCGCCCACTGCCGCCGCTTCCACGGCACCACAGAGCCTGGGGCTGCGGTGTCACCGGTGCCGCCGAGGCCCCGACGTCCGAGGCCCGCTCGGGGCCGTTTTTTGCCCGAAGCCGGCACGGGGCTTGCGAACGTCCGGCCATTTCTCCCACGCCAAGGGGGCCAGCCCCGAAAGCTGTGGCCGGCCCTCGGCGCCCACTGCCGCCGCTTCCACGGCACCACAGAGCCTGGGGCTGCGGTGTCACCGGTGCCGCCGAGGCCCCGACGTCCGAGGCCCGCTCGGGGCCGTTTTTGCCCGAAGCCGGCACGGGGCTTGCGAACGTCCGGCCATTTCTCCCACGCCAAGGGGGCCAGCCCCGAAAGCTGTGGCCGGCCCTCGGCGCCCACTGCCGCCGCTTCCACGGCACCACAGAGCCTGGGGCTGCGGTGTCACCGGTGCCGCCGAGGCCCCGACGTCCGAGGCCCGCTCGGGGCCGTTTTTTGCCCGAAGCCGGCACGGGGCTTGCGAACGTCCGGCGATTTCTCCACGCCAAGGGGGCCAGCCCCGAAAGCTGTGGCCGGCCCTCGGCGCCCACTGCCGCCGCTTCCGACGGCACCACAGAGCCTGGGGCTGCGGTGTCACCGGTGCCGCCGAGGCCCCGACGTCCGAGGCCCGCTCGGGGCCGTTTTTTGCCCGAAGCCGGCACGGGGCTTGCGAACGTCGGGGATTTCTCCCACGCCAAGGGGGCCA
>NW_027461344.1:0-37500 GCF_030463565.1 Pelecanus crispus
TGGAGGTGCCACCTCCATCCCATGTCACCAGCCCGGTGTCTCCACCCCAAGCCTTGGAGGTGCCACCTCCATCCCATGGTCCAACGTGGTGTCTCCACGCCAAGCCATGGAGATGCCACCTCCACCCCATGTCACCAACCCAGCATCTCCACCCCAAGCCATGGAGATGCCACCTCCATCCCCTGTCACCAACGTGGTGTCTCCACCCCAAGCCATGGAGATGCCACCTCCATCCCATGTCACCAACCTGGTGTCTCCACCCCAAGCCATGGAGGTGCCACCTCCATCCCCTGTCACCAACGTGGTGTCTCCACCCCAAGCCATGGAGATGCCACCTCCATCCCATGTCACCAACCCGGTGTCTCCACCCCAAGCCATGGAGATGCCACCTCCATCCCCTGTCACCAACCTGGTGTCTCCACCCCAAGCCACGGAGGTGCCACCTCCATCCCCTGTCACCAACCCAGCATCTCCACCCCAAGCCATGGAGATGCCACCTCCATCCCCTGTCACCAACCTGCTGTCTCCACCCCAAGCCTTGGAGATGCCACCTCCATCCCATGTCACCAACCCGGTGTCTCCACCCAAAGCCACGGAGGTGCCACCTCCGTCCCATGTCACCAACCTGGTGTCTCCACCCCAAGCCATGGAGATGCCACCTCCATCCCATGTCACCAACCCGGTGTCTCCACCCCAAGCCTTGGAGATGCCACCTCCATCCCGTGCCACCAACCCAGGGTCTCCACCCCAAGCCACGGAGGTGCCACCTCCATCCCATGTCACCAACCCGGTGTCTCTGGCCCAAGCCGTGGAGGTGCCACCTCCATCCCATGTCACCAGCCTGGTGTCTCCATCCCATGCCATGGAGGTGCCACCTCCATCCCGTGCCACCAACCTGGTGTCTCCACCCCAAGCCATGGAGATGCCACCTCCATCCCATGTCACCAGCCCGGTGTCTCCACACCAAGCCTTGGAGATGCCACCTCCATCCCATGGTCCAACGTGGTGTCTCTGGCCCAAGCCTTGGAGGTGCCACCTCCATCCTGTGCCACCTCCACGCCATGTCACCAACCCAGCATCTCCATCCCATGCCATGGAGGTGGCATCTCCATCCCGTGCCACCAACCTGGCATCTCCATCCCATGCCTCAAAGGTGCCACCTCCGTCCCATGTCACCAACCCGGCGTCTCCACCCCAAGCCATGGAGATGCCACCTCCATTCCCTGTCACCAACCTGGTGTCTCCACCCCAAGCCATGGAGATGCCACCTCCATTCCCTGTCACCAACGTGGTGTCTCCACCCCAAGCCATGGAGATGCCACCTCCATTCCCTGTCACCAACGTGGTGTCTCCACCCCAAGCCACGGAGGTGCCACCTCCATTCCTCCTGTCACCAACCTGGTGTCTCCACCCCAAGCCACGGAGGTGCCACCTCCATCCCGTGCCACCAACCCAGGGTCTCCAGCCCATGCCACGGAGATGCCACCTCCATCCCGTGCCACCAACCCAGGGTCTCCAGCCCATGCCACGGAGGTGCCACCTCCATCCCGTGCCACCAACCCAGGGTCTCCACCCCAAGCCACGGAGGTGCCACCTCCATCCCATGCCACCAACCCAGGGTCTCCAGCCCATGCCACGGAGGTGCCACCTCCATCCCGTGCCACCAACCCAGGGTCTCCACCCCAAGCCACGGAGGTGCCACCTCCATCCCATGCCACCAACCCAGGGTCTCCAGCCCATGCCACGGAGGTGCCGTCTCCAGCCCATGCCACGGAGGTGCCACCTCCATCCCGTGCCACCAACCTGGTGTCTCCATCCCAAGCCTTGGAGGTGCCACCTCCATCCCGTGCCACCTCCACCCCATGCCACCAACCTGGTGTCTCCATCCCAAGCCATGGAGATGCCACCTCCACCCCATGTCACCAACCTGGCGTCTCCACCCCAAGCCATGGAGATGCCACCCTCCATCCCGTGCCACCAACCCGGGGTCTCCAGCCCATGCCACGGAGGTGCCACCTCCATCCCCTGTCACCAACCCGGTGTCTCCACCCCAAGCCATGAGATGCCACCTCCACCCCCATGTCACCAACCCGGTGTCTCCACCCCAAGCCATGGAGATGCCACCTCCATCCCATGTCACCAACCCGGTGTCTCCACCCCAAGCCATGGAGATGCCACCTCCATCCCCTGTCACCAACGTGGTGTCTCCACCCCAAGCCATGGAGATGCCACCTCCATTCCCCTGTCACCAACCCGGTGTCTCCACCCCAAGCCATGGAGATGCCACCTCCATCCCGTGCCACCAACCCAGGGTCTCCAGCCCATGCCACGGAGGTGCCACCTCCATCCCCTGTCACCAACCCGGTGTCTCCACCCCAAGCCATGGAGATGCCACCTCCACCCCATGTCACCAACCCGGTGTCTCCACCCCAAGCCATGGAGATGCCACCTCCATCCCATGTCACCAACCCGGTGTCTCCACCCCAAGCCATGGAGATGCCACCTCCATCCCCTGTCACCAACGTGGTGTCTCCACCCCAAGCCATGGAGATGCCACCTCCATCCCCTGTCACCAACCCGGTGTCTCCACCCCAAGCCATGGAGATGCCACCTCCATCCCCTGTCACCAACCTGGTGTCTCCACCCCAAGCCATGGAGGTGCCACCTCCATCCCCTGTCACCAACGTGGTGTCTCCACCCCAAGCCATGGAGGTGCCACCTCCACCCCATGTCACCAACCCAGCATCTCCACCCCAAGCCGTGGAGATGCCACCTCCATCCCCTGTCACCAACCTGGCATCTCCATCCCATGCCTCAAAGGTGCCACCTCCATCCCCTGTCACCAACCCAGCATCTCCACCCCAAGCCATGGAGATGCCACCCTCCGCCCCATGTCACCAACCCGGTGTCTCCACCCCAAGCCATGGAGATGCCACTTCCGCCCCATGTCACCAACCCGGGTCTCCATCCCAAGCCTTGGAGATGCCACCTCCACACCATGCCACCAGCCCGGTGTCTCTGGCCCAAGCCTTGGAGGTGCCACCTCCATCCTGTGCCACCTCCACGCCATGTCACCAACCCAGCATCTCCATCCCATGCCATGGAGGTGGCATCTCCATCCTGTGCCACCAACCCAGCATCTCCATCCCAAACCATGGAGATGCCACCTCCATCCCGTGCCACCAACCTGGTGTCTCTGGCCCGAGCCATGGAGGTGCCACCTCCATCCCATGCCACCAACCTGGCATCTCCATCCCATGCCTCAAAGGTGCCACCTCCGTCCCATGTCACCAACCCGGCGTCTCCACCCCAAGCCATGGAGATGCCACCTCCATCCCGTGCCACCAACCCAGGGTCTCCAGCCCATGCCACGGAGGTGCCAACCTCCATCCCGTGCCACCAACCCGGGGTCTCCACCCCAAGCCACGGAGGTGCCACCTCCATCCCATGCCACCAACCCAGGGTCTCCAGCCCATGCCATGGAGGTGCTGTCTCCAGCCCATGCCACGGAGGTGCCACCTCCATCCCATGCCACCAACCCAGGGTCTCCAGCCCATGCCACGGAGGTGCCGTCTCCAGCCCATGCCACGGAGGTGCCACCTCCATCCCGTGCCACCAACCTGGTGTCTCCATCCCAAGCCTTGGAGGTGCCACCTCCATCCCGTGCCACCTCCACCCCATGCCACCAACCTGGCATCTCCACCCCAAGCCATGGAGATGCCACCTCCATCCCGTGCCACCAACCCGGGGTCCTCCAGCCCATGCCACGGAGATGCCACCTCCATCCCGTGCCACCAACCCGGGGGTCTCCACCCCAAGCCATGGAGATGCCACCTCCATCCCGTGCCACCAACCCAGGGTCTCCAGCCCATGCCACGGAGGTGCCACCTCCAGCCCCACACCGCCAACGTGGCACCTCCACCCTCCCTCCACGCACGCGCCACCCTTCACCCCCCAAGGCGGGCCACCCCCGGGCAGCGTCCCTGAGCCGGTGGCTTGTCCCCAGGGGCGCGGGCACCGGGGGGCTGGGCCTGGCCATCGAGGGTCCCTCGGAGGCCAAGATGTCCTGCAAGGACAACAAGGACGGGAGCTGCACGGTGGAGTACATCCCCTTCACGCCCGGCGACTACGACGTCAACATCACCTTCGGTGGCCACCCCATCCCCGGTGGGTGGCCGTGGGGCGGAGCGGGGGGTCCTGGGTGCCCCCCAGGGTGGCTGTGGGGCGGAGGTGGGGGGTCTCCTGGGTGGCTGAGAGGTGGAGGTGGGGGGTCCTGGGTGCCCCCCAGGGTGGTTGTGGGGCGGAGCTGGGGGTCCTGGGTGGCCGTGGGGCAGAGGTGGGGGGTCCTGGGTGCCCCCCAGGGTGGCTGTGGGGCGGAGGTGGGGGGTCCTGGGTGCCCCCCAGGGTGGCTGTGGGGCGGAGGTGGGGGGTCCTGGGTGCCCCCCAGGGTGGTTGTGGGGCGGAGCTGGGGGTCCTGGGTGGCCGTGGGGCAGAGGTGGGGGGGTCCTGGGTGCCCCCCAGGGTGGCTGTGGGGCGGAGGTGGGGGGTCCTGGGTGCCCCCCAGGGTGGTTGTGGGGCGGAGCTGGGGGTCCTGGGTGGCCGTGGGGCAGAGGTGGGGGGTCCTGGGTGCCCCCCAGGGTGGCTGTGGGGCGGAGGTGGGGGGTCCTGGGTGCCCCCCAGGGTGGCCGTGGGGCAGAGGTGGGGGGTCCTGGGTGCCCCCCAGGGTGGCTGTGGGGCGGAGGTGGGGGTCCTGGGTGCCCCCCAGGGCGGCTGTGGGGCGGAGGTGGGGGTCCTGGGTGGCTGTGGGGCGGAGCAGGGGGTCCTGGGTGCCCCCCAGGGTGGCTGTGGGGTGGATGTGGGGGTCTTGGGTGGCTGTGGGGCAGAGGGGAGGTCCTAGGTGGCTGTGGGGCAGAGGTGGGGGTCCTGGGTGGCTGTGGGGCGGAGGTGGGGGGTCTCCTGGGTGGCTGAGAGGTGGAGGTGGGGGGTCCTGGGTGCCCGCCAAGGTGGCCGTGGGGCGGACATGGGGGTCTTGGGTGCTCACCAAGGTGGCCGTGGGGCAGAGGGGGGGTCTTGGGTGGCTGTGGGGCAGAGGGGAGGTCCTAGGTGGCTGTGGGGTGGATGTGGGGGTCCTGGGTGGCTGTGGGGCGGAGCAGGGGGGTCCTGGGTGGCCGTGGGGCAGAGGTGGGGGGTCCTGGGTGGCCATGGGGCAGAGGTGGGGGTCCTGGGTGCCCACCAAGGTGGTTGTGGGGCAGAGGGGAGGGGTCCTGGGTGGCCGTGGGGCGGAGTGGGGGGTCCTGGGTGCCCCCCAGGGTGGTCGTGGGGCAGAGTGGGGGTCCTGGGTGCCGTGGGGCAGAGGGGAGGTTCTGGGTGGCCGTGGGGTGGAGGTGGGGGGTCCTGGGTGCCCGCCAAGGTGGCCGTGGGCAGAGGGGGGGTCTTGGGTGGCTGTGGGGCAGAGGGGGGAGGTCCTAGGTGGCTGTGGGGCGGAGGTGGGGGTCCTGGGTGGCTGTGGGGCGGAGCAGGGGGTCCTGGGTGCCCCCCAGGGTGGCCGTGGGGTGGACGTGGGGGTCTTGGGTGGCTGTGGGGCAGAGGGGAGGTCCTAGGTGGCTGTGGGGCGGAGGTGGGGGTCCTTGGTGGCCGTGGGGCGGAGCGGGGGGTCCTGGGTGCCCCCAGGGTGGCTGTGGGGCGGAGGTGGGGGTCCTGGGTGGCTGTGGGGCGGAGCAGGGGGTCCTGGGTGCCCCCCAGGGTGGCCGTGGGGTGGACGTGGGGGTCTTGGGTGGCTGTGGGGCAGAGGGGAGGTCCTAGGTGGCTGTGGGGCGGAGGTGGGGGTCCTTGGTGGCCGTGGGGCGGAGCGGGGGGTCCTGGGTGCCCCCAGGGTGGCTGTGGGGCGGAGGTGGGGGTCCTGGTGGCTGTGGGGCGGAGCAGGGGGTCCTGGGTGCCCCCCAGGGTGGCCGTGGGGTGGACGTGGGGGTCTTGGGTGGCTGTGGGGCAGAGGGGAGGTCCTAGGTGGCTGTGGGGCGGAGGTGGGGGTCCTTGGTGGCCGTGGGGCGGAGCGGGGGGTCCTGGGTGCCCCCAGGGTGGCTGTGGGGCGGAGGTGGGGGGTCTCCTGGGTGGCTGAGAGGTGGAGGTGGGGGGGTCCTGGGTGCCCCCCAGGGTGGCTGTGGGGCAGAGGTGGGGTCCTGGGTGGCTGTGGGGTGGAGCAGGGGGTCCTGGGTGCCCCCCAGGGTGGTCGTGGGGCAGAGTGGGGGTCCTGGGTGGCCGTGGGGCGGAGCGGGGGGTCCTGGGTGCCCCCCAGGGTGGCTGTGGGGCAGAGGGGGGGTCTTGGGTGGCTGTGGGGCAAAGGGGGGGGGGTCCTGGGTGGCTGTGGGGTGGAGCAGGGGGTCCTGGGTGGCCGTGGGGCAGAGGTGGGGGTCCTGGGTGGCCATGGGGCAGAGGTGGGGGTCCTGGGTGGCCATGGGGCAGAGGGGAGGTCCTGGGTGGCCGTGGGGTGGAGGTGGGGGGTCCTGGGTGCCCCCCAGGGTGGCTGTGGGGCGGAGGTGGGGGTCCTGGGTGGCTGTGGGGCAGAGGTGGGCACCTTGACCCTGTGCCCACCTTGACCCTGTGCCCACCTTGACCCCGTGCCCATCTTGACCCCGTGGCCACGCTGACCCCGTCCCCACGCTGACCTCCTGCTCACCTTGACCCCGTGCCCACCCTGACCTCCTGCCCACCTTGACCCCGTGCCCACGCTGACCCCGTGCCCACCTTGACCCCGTGCCCACGCTGACCCCGTGCCCACCTTGACCCCGTGCCCACGCTGACCCTGTGCCCACCTTGACCCCGTGCCCACGCTGACCCCGTGCCCACGCTGACCCCGTGCCCACCTTGACCCCGTGCCCACCTTGACCCCGTGCCCACGCTGACCCCGTGCCCACCTTGACCCCGTGCCCACGCTGACCCCGTGCCCACGCTGACCCCGTGCCCACCTTGACCCCGTGCCCACCTTGACCCCGTGGCCACGCTGACCCCGTGCCCACCTTGACCCCGTCCCCACGCTGACCCCGTGCCCACCTTGACCCCGTGCCCACCTTGACCCCGTGCCCACGCTGACCCCGTCCCCACGCTGACCCCGTACCCACCTTGACCCCGTGCCCACGCTGACCCCGTGGCCACGCTGACCCCATGCCCACGCTGACCCTGTGCCCACCTTGACCCCGTGCCCACCTTGACCCCGTCCCCACGCTGACCCCGTGCCCACCTTGACCCCGTGCCCACCCTGACCTCCTGCTCACCTTGACCCCATGCCCACGCTGACCCCGTGCCCACCTTGACCCCGTGGCCACGCTGACCCCGTACCCACGCTGACCCCGTCCCCATGCTGACCCCGTGCCCACCTTGACCCTGTGGCCACGCTGACCCCATGCCCACGCTGACCCTGTGCCCACCTTGACCCTGTGGCCACGCTGACCCCGTACCCACCTTGACCCCATGCCCACGCTGACCCCGTGCCCACCTTGACCCCGTGCCCACGCTGACCCTGTGCCCACCTTGACCCTGTGGCCACGCTGACCCCGTGCCCACCTTGACCCCATGCCCACCTTGACCCCATGCCCACGCTGACCCCGTGCCCACCTTGACCCTGTGGCCACACTGACCCCCGTGCCCACCTTGACCCCGTCCCCACGCTGACCCCGTGCCCACCTTGACCCCGTGCCCACGCTGACCCCGTGCCCACCTTGACCCCATGCCCACCTTGACCCCGTGCCCACCTTGACCCCATGCCCACGCTGACCCCGTGCCCACCTTGACCCCGTACCCACCTTGACCCCGTGGCCACGCTGACCCCGTGCCCACCTTGACCCCGTGCCCACCTTGACCCCATGCCCACGCTGACCCCGTGCCCACCTTGACCCCGTCCCCACGCTGACCCCGTGCCCACCTTGACCCCGTGCCCACCTTGACCCCGTCCCCACGCTGACCCCGTGCCCACCTTGACCCCGTCCCCACGCTGACCCCGTGCCCACGCTGACCCCGTGCCCACCTTGACCCCATGCCCACCTTGACCCCGTGCCCACCTTGACCCCGTCCCCACGCTGACCCCGTGCCCACCTTGACCCCGTGCCCACCTTGACCCCATGCCCACGCTGACCCCGTGCCCACCTTGACCCCATGCCCACGCTGACCCCGTGCCCACCTTGACCCCGTCCCCACGCTGACCCCGTCCCCACGCTGACCCCGTGCCCACCTTGACCCCGTGCCCACCCTGACCTCCTGCTCACCTTGACCCCATGCCCACACTGACCCCGTGCCCACCTTGACCCTGTGGCCACACTGACCCTGTGCCCACCTTGACCCCGTCCCCACGCTGACCCCGTGCCCACCTTGACCCCGTGCCCACGCTGACCCCGTGCCCACCTTGACCCCGTGCCCACGCTGACCCCGTGGCCACGCTGACCCCGTGCCCACCTTGACCCCGTCCCCACGCTGACCCCGTGCCCACGCTGACCCCGTGCCCACGCTGACCCCGTGCCCGCCCCTCCTGCAGGGAGCCCCTTCCGGGTGCCGGTGAAGGACGTGGTGGACCCCAGCAAGGTCAAGTGCTCGGGGCCGGGGCTGGGCCCCAGCGTCAGGGCCCGGGTGCCCCAGACCTTCACCGTGGACTGCAGCGCCGCGGGGCTGGCGCCCCTCGAGGTGACGCTGCTGGGACCCACAGGTACGGGGGGCCCTGCCCCATGGGGGGCCCTGCCCCATGGCAGCTCCTCCGTGGGGTGCCCTGCCCCATGGGGTGCCCTGCCCCATGGCAGCTCCTCCGTGGGGTGCCCTGCCCCATGGCAGCTCCTCCGTGGGGTGCCCTGCCCCATGGGGTGCCCTGCCCCATGGCAGCTCCTCCGTGGGGTGCCCTGTCCCATGGGGTGCCCTGCCCCATGGCAGCTCCTCCATAGGGTGCCCTGCCCCATGGCAGCTTCTCCGTGGGGTGCCCTGCCCCATGGGGTGCCCTGCCCCATGGCAGCTTCTCCGTGGGGTGCCCTGCCCCATGGGGTGCCCTGCCCCATGGCAGCTCCTCCGTGGGATGCCCTGCCCCATGGGGTGCCCTGCCCCATGGCAGCTTCTCTGTGGGGTGCCCTGCCCCATGGGGTGCCCTGCCCCATGGCAGCTTCTCCATAGGGTGCCCTGCCCCATGGCAGCTCCTCCGTGGGGTGCCCTGCCCCATGGGGTGCCCTGCCCCATGGCAGCTCCTCCGTGGGGTGCCCTGCCCCATGGCAGCTCCTCCGTGGGGTGCCCTGCCCCATGGGGTGCCCTGCCCCATGGCAGCTCCTCCGTGGGGTGCCCTGCCCCATGGCAGCTCCTCCGTGGGGTGCCCTGTCCCATGGGGTGCCCTGCCCCATGGCAGCTCCTCCATGGGGTGCCCTGCCCCATGGCAGCTCCTCCGTGGGGTGCCCTGCCCCATGGGGTGCCCTGCCCCATGGCAGCTTCTCCGTGGGGTGCCCTGCCCCATGGGGGGCCCTGCCCCATGGCATGTCCTCCATGGGGTGCCCTGTCCCACGGGGTGCCCTGCCCCATGGCAGCTTCTCCATGGGGTGCCCTGCCCCATGGGGGGCCCTGCCCCATGGCATGTCCTCTGTGGGGTGCCCTGCCCCATGGGGTGCCCTGCCCCATGGCAGGTCCTCCATGGGGTGCCCTGCCCCATGGCAGCTCCTCTGTGGGGTGCCCTGCCCCATGGCAGGTCCTCCATGGGGTGCCCTGCCCCATGGCCCACCCTGCCCCATGGCTCCCCCTGCCCCACGGGTAACCCTGCCCCATGGCTCCCCCTGCCCAGAGAAGCTCTGCCCCACAGCGTGCCCTGCCCCATGGCTCCCCCTGCCCCACGGCTCCCCCTGCCCCACGGCCCACCCTGCCCCACGGCTCCCCCTGCCCCACGGCTCCCCCTGCCCCATGGCCCACCCTGCCCAGAGAAGCTCTGCCCCACGGCCCACCCTGCCCCATGGCTCCCCCTGCCCCACGGCGTGCCCTGCCCCACGGCGTGCCCTGCTGCCCGCAGGCCTGGCGGAGCCGGTGGAGCTGCGTGACAACGGGGACGGCACCCACAAGGTCAACTACACCCCCGCCACCGACGGGCCCTACACCCTGGGGGTCAAGTTCGCCGACCAGGAGGTGCCGCGCAGGTGAGGGGCAGCACCCGTGGGGCAGAGGGGGGGCTGGGTGCCCCCCAGGGTGGCTGTGGGGCAGAGGTGGGGTCCTGGGTGCTCAGCAAGGTGGTTGTGGGGCAGAGGTGGGGTCCTGGGTGGCCATGGGGTGGAGGTGGGGGGTCCTGGGTGCCCACCAAGGTGGTTGTGGGGCGGAGGTGGGGGTCTTGGGTGGCCGTGGGGCGGAGGGGGGGGGGTCCTGGGTGCCCCCCAGGGTGGCTGTGGGGCAGAGGGGGGGGGTCCTGGGTGCCCACCAAGGTGGTTGTGGGGCGGAGGTGGGGTCTTGGGTGGCCGTGGGGTGGAGGTGGGGGGTCCTGGGTGCCCCCCAGGGTGGCTGTGGGGCAGAGGGGGGGTCCTGGGTGGCCGTGGGGTGGAGGTGGGGGGTCCTGGGTGCTCACCAAGGTGGTTGTGGGGCAGAGGTGGGGGTCTTGGGTGGCCGTGGGGTGGAGGTGGGGGGTCCTGGGTGCCCCCCAGGGTGGTTGTGGGGCAGATGTGGGGTCCTGGGTGGCCGTGGGGCAGAGGTGGGGGGTCCTGGGTGCCCACCAAGGTGGTTGTGGGGCAGAGGTGGGGGGTCCTGGGTGCCCACCAAGGTGGTTGTGGGGCAGAGGTGGGGGTCTTGGGTGGCCGTGGGGTGGAGGGGGGGGGGTCCTGGGTGCCCCCCAGGGTGGCCATGGGGCAGAGGGGGGGGGTCCTGGGTGCCCACCAAGGTGGTTGTGGGGCGGAGGTGGGGTCTTGGGTGGCCGTGGGGTGGAGGTGGGGGGTCCTGGGTGGTTGTGGGGCAGAGGTGGGGGTCCTGGGTGGTTGTGGGGCAGAGGTGGGGGTCCTGGGTGGTTGTGGGGCAGAGGTGGGGGGTCCTGGGTGCCCACCAAGGTGGTTGTGGGGCAGATGTGGGGTCCTGGGTGGCCGTGGGGCAGAGGTGGGGGGTCCTGGGTGCCCACCAAGGTGGTTGTGGGGCAGAGGTGGGGGTCTTGGGTGGCCGTGGGGTGGAGGTGGGGGGTCCTGGGTGCCCCCCAGGGTGGCTGTGGGGCAGATGTGGGGTCCTGGGTGGCCGTGGGGCAGAGGTGGGGGGTCCTGGGTGCCCACCAAGGTGGTTGTGGGGCAGAGGTGGGGGGTCCTGGGTGCCCACCAAGGTGGTTGTGGGGCAGAGGTGGGGGTCTTGGGTGGCCGTGGGGCGGAGGGGGGGGGGTCCTGGGTGCCCCCCAGGGTGGCTGTGGGGCAGAGGGGGGGGGGTCCTGGGTGCCCACCAAGGTGGTTGTGGGGCGGAGGTGGGGTCTTGGGTGGCCGTGGGGTGGAGGTGGGGGGTCCTGGGTGCCCCCCAGGGTGGCTGTGGGGCGGAGGTGGGGTCCTGGGTGGCCGTGGGGCAGAGGTGGGGGGGTCCTGGGTGCTCACCAAGGTGGTTGTGGGGCAGAGGTGGGGTCCTGGGTGGTTGTGGGGCAGAGGTGGGGGGTCCTGGGTGGCCGTGGGGCGGAGGTGGGGGGTCCTGGGTGCCCCCCAGGGTGGCTGTGGGGCAGAGGGGGGGGGTCCTGGGTGCCCACCAAGGTGGTTGTGGGGCAGATGTGGGGTCCTGGGTGGCCGTGGGGTGGAGGTGGGGGGTCCTGGGTGGTTGTGGGGCAGAGGTGGGGGTCCTGGGTGGTTGTGGGGCAGAGGTGGGGGGTCCTGGGTGCCCACCAAGGTGGTTGTGGGGCAGAGGTGGGGGTCTTGGGTGGCCGTGGGGTGGAGGTGGGGGGTCCTGGGTGCCCCCCAGGGTGGCTGTGGGGCGGAGGTGGGGTCCTGGGTGGCCGTGGGGCAGAGGTGGGGGGTCCTGGGTGCTCACCAAGGTGGTTGTGGGGCAGAGGTGGGGTCCTGGGTGGTTGTGGGGCAGAGGTGGGGGGTCCTGGGTGGCCGTGGGGCGGAGGTGGGGGGTCCTGGGTGCCCCCCAGGGTGGCTGTGGGGCAGAGGGGGGGGGGTCCTGGGTGCTCACCAAGGTGGTTGTGGGGCAGATGTGGGGTCCTGGGTGGCCGTGGGGCAGAGGTGGGGGGTCCTGGGTGCCCACCAAGGTGGTTGTGGGGCGGAGGTGGGGTCCTGGCTGGCCGTGGGGCAGAGGTGGGGGTCCTGGGTGGCTGTGGGGTGGAGGTGGGGGGTCCTGGGTGGCCGTGGGGCGGAGGTGGGGGGTCCTGGGTGCCCCCCAGGGTGGCCGTGGGGCAGAGGGGGGGTCCTGGGTGGCTGGTGGGGGGGAGGTGCTTGCGCCCACCCCATGGCCAACCCCGTGGCTCTGCTGGCCCCATGGAGGTCTTGACCCTGTGCCCACGTTGACCCCATGGAGATGTTGACCCCACACCCACGTTGACCCCACACCCTCGTTGACCCCACACCCTCGTTGACCCCACACCCTCGTTGACCCCATGGCCACGTTGACCCATGGCCACATTGACCCCACACCCATGTTGACCCCACACCCCCGCTGACCCCACACCCTCGTTGACCCATGGCCACGCTGACCCCACACCCTCGTTGACCCCACACCCTCGTTGACCCCATGGCCACGTTGACCCATGGCCACATGGACCCCACACCCACGTTGACCCCACACCCACGCTGACCCCACACCCTCGTTGACCCCACACCCACGCCGACCCCACACCCTCGTTGACCCCACACCCACGCTGACCCCACACCCTCGTTGACCCCACACCCACATTGACCCCACGCCCTCGTTGACCCCACGCCGACCCCACACCCATGCTGACCCCATGGCCATGTTGACCCGTGGCAACGTTGACCCATGGCCACATTGACCCCACACCCACGCTGACCCCACACCCCCGCTGACCCCACACCCTCGTTGACCCATGGCCACGCTCACCCCACACCCTCGTTGACCCCACACCCACGCTGACCCCACACCCTCGTTGACCCCATGGCCACGTTGACCCCACACCCACGCTGACCCCACACCCACGCTGACCCCACACCCTCGTTGACCCCATGGCCACGTTGACCCCACACCCTCGTTGACCCCACACCCTTGTTGACCCCATGGCCACGTTGACCCCACACCCTCGTTGACCCCACACCCTTGTTGACCCCATGGCCACGTTGACCCATGGCCACATTGACCCCACACCCTCGTTGACCCCACACCCCCGCTGACCCCACACCCTCGTTGACCCCATGGCCACGTTGACCCCACACCCTCGTTGACCCCACACCCTTGTTGACCCCATGGCCACGTTGACCCATGGCCACATTGACCCCACACCCTCGTTGACCCCACACCCCCGCTGACCCCACACCCACGCCGACCCCACACCCACGCTGACCCCACACCCTCGTTGACCCCATGGCCACGCTGACCCACGGCCATGCCGACCCCACACCCCCGCTGACCCATGGCCACGTTGACCCCACACCCACGCTGACCCCACACCCTCATTGACCCCACACCCACGCTGACCCCACACCCTCGTTGACCCCACACCCACGCTGACCCCACACCCTCGTTGACCCCACACCCACGCTGACCCCACACCCTCGTTGACCCCATGGCCACGCTGACCCACGGCCATGCCGACCCCACACCCCCGCTGACCCCGCGCCCGCAATGACCCCACGGACGACTCGACCCCCCCCTCCCCCCCCACCACCGCCCCCCAACCGCTGCCCTTCGCCCCCCAACCTCTGCCCCCCACCTCGCCCCACAGCCCCTTCAAGCTGAAGGCGCTGCCGGCGCACGACGCCAGCAAGGTGCGGGCCAGCGGGCCGGGGCTGAGCGCGGGCGGGATCCCCGCCAGCCTCCCCGTGGGCTTCACCATCGACGCCCGCGACGCCGGCGAGGGGCTGCTCACCGTCCAGATCCTGGTGAGCCGTGGGGCTGCCCCCCAAGTGGCCCCGGGGGGCGGCGGGGAGGAGCTGGAGGCGCTGGGGAGGGGGGGGGGGGGGGGGCGGGGGTGGCGCGCGGGGGGTGTTGCGGCCGCGATGTGGGGCGGGGGGACGGGGGGGGGGGGTGGGGGGAGCGCTGGGATTCGCGCTGTGGGGCGCTGGGACCCATAGGGTGGGCTGGCGGCCATTTGATGGGGGGCTGAGACCCACATGGTGGCCTGGCTGCCACGCTATGGGGGGCTGAGACCCACACGGTGGCCTGGCTGCCACGCTATGGGGGGCTGAGACCCACACGGTGGCCTGGCTGCCACGCTATGGGGGGCTGAGACCCATAGGGTGGGCTGGCGGCCATTTGATGGGGGGCTGAGACCCACATGGTGGCCTGGCTGCCACGCTATGGGGCGCTGGGACCCACATGGTGCCATGGCAGCCATTTAATGGGGGGCTGAGACCCATAGACTGGCCTGGCTGCCACGCTATGGGGGGCTGAGACCCATAGACTGGCCTGGCTGCCACGCTATGGGGGGCTGAGACCCACATGGTGGCCTGGCTGCCACGCTATGGGGTGCTGGGACCCATAGAGTGGGCTGGCGGCCATTTGATGGGGGGCTGAGACCCACATGGTGGCCTGGCTGCCACGCTATGGGGGGCTGAGACCCACACGGTGGCCTGGCTGCCATGCTATGGGGCGCTGGGACCCATAGGGTGGGCTGGCGGCCATTTGATGGGGGGCTGAGACCCACATGGTGGCCTGGCTGCCACGCTATGGGGGGCTGAGACCCACATGGTGCCATGGCAGCCATTTAATGGGGGGCTGAGACCCATAGACTGGCCTGGCTGCCACGCTATGGGGGGCTGAGACCCATAGACTGGCCTGGCTGCCACGCTATGGGGGGCTGAGACCCACATGGTGGCCTGGCTGCCACGCTATGGGGTGCTGGGACCCATAGAGTGGGCTGGCGGCCATTTGATGGGGGGCTGAGACCCACATGGTGGCCTGGCTGCCACGCTATGGGGGGCTGAGACCCACACGGTGGCCTGGCTGCCATGCTATGGGGCGCTGGGACCCATAGGGTGGGCTGGCGGCCATTTGATGGGGGGCTGAGACCCACATGGTGGCCTGGCTGCCACGCTATGGGGGGCTGAGACCCACATGGTGCCATGGCAGCCATTTAATGGGGGGCTGAGACCCATAGACTGGCCTGGCTGCCACGCTATGGGGGGCTGAGACCCATAGACTGGCCTGGCTGCCACGCTATGGGGGGCTGAGACCCACATGGTGGCCTGGCTGCCACGCTATGGGGGGCTGAGACCCATAGAATGCCACAGCAGCCACACTATGGGGGGCTGAGCCCCACACAGTGCCCCGGCCCCCTCGCTATGGGGTGCTGAGCCCCATAGGGTGCCCTGGCCCCCTCGCTATGGGGTTCTGAGCCCCATAGGGTGCCCTGGCACCCTCGCTATGGGGTGCTGAGCCCCATAGGGTTCCCTAGCCCCCTCGCTATGGGGCGCTGAGCCCCACACGGTGCCCTATCCCCCTCGCTATGGGGTGCTGAGCCCCATATGGAGCTCTAACCCCTATTTAATGGGGTTCCCAGCCCCATAGGGTGCCCTATCCCCCTCGCTATGGGGTTCCGTGCCCCATAGGGTGCCCTGGCCCCCTGGCTATGGGGTTCTGAGCCCCACATGGTGCCCTATCCCCCTCGCTATGGGGTTCCGAGCCCCATAGGGTGCCCTATCCCCCTCGCTATGGGGTATTGAGCCCCACACGGTGCCCCGGCCCCCTCGCTATGGGGTTCCGAGCCCCATAGGGTTCCCTAACCCCCTCGCTATGGGGCGCTGAGCCCCACACGGTGCCCTATCCCCCTCGCTATGGGGTGCTGAGCCCCATATGGAGCTCTAACCCCTATTTAATGGGGTTCCGAGCCCCATAGGGTGCCCTATCCCCCTCGCTATGGGGTTCCGAGCCCCATAGGGTGCCCTATCCCCCTCGCTATGGGGTTCCGTGCCCCATAGGGTGCCCTATCCCCCTCGCTATGGGGTTCTGAGCCCCACATGGTGCCCTATCCCCCTCGCTATGGGGTTCTGAGCCCCACATGGTGCCCTATCCCCCTCGCTATGGGGTTCCGTACCCCATAGGGTGCCCTATCCCCCTCGCTATGGGGTTCCGAGCCCCATAGGGTGCCCTATCCCCCTCGCTATGGGGTTCTGAGCCCCACATGGTGCCCTATCCCCCTCGCTATGGGGTTCTGAGCCCCACATGGTGCCCTATCCCCCTCGCTATGGGGTTCCCAGCCCCATAGGGTGCCCTATCCCCCTCGCTATGGGGTGCTGAGCCCCACACGGTGCCCTATCCCCCTCGCTATGGGGTTCTGAGCCCCATAGGGTGCCCTAGCCCCCTCACTATGGGGTTCCGAGCCCCATAGGGTTCCCTAGCCCCCTCGCTATGGGGCGCTGAGCCCCACACGGTGCCCTATCCCCCTCGCTATGGGGTTCCCAGCCCCATAGGGTGCCCTATCCCCCTCGCTATGGGGCGCTGAGCCCCACACGGTGCCCTATCCCCCTCGCTATGGGGTGCTGAGCCCCATATGGAGCTCTAACCCCTATTTAATGGGGTTCCGCGCCCCACATGGTGCCCTGGCCCCCTCGCTATGGGGTGCTGAGCCCCATATGGAGCTCTTACACTCATTTAATGGGGTATTGAGCCCCACACGGTGCCCTATCCCCCTCGCTATGGGGTTCCCAGCCCCATAGGGTTCCCTATCCCCCTCGCTATGGGGTGCTGAGCCCCATATGGAGCTCTAACCCCTATTTAATGGGGTTCCGAGCCCCATAGGGTGCCCTATCCCCCTCGCTATGGGGTTCCGCGCCCCACACGGTGCCCCGGCCCCCTCGCTATGGGGCGCTGAGCCCCCCCGCTGCCCGCAGGACCCCGAGGGGCAGCCCAAGAAGGCGGCCATCGGCGACAACGGCGACGGCACCTACACGGTCTCCTACGTCCCCGACCTGCCCGGGCGCTACACCATCACCATCAAGTACGGCGGGGACGAGATCCCCTGCTCGCCCTTCCGCATCCACGCCGTGCCCGCCGGCGACGCCAGCAAGTGCCTCGTCACAGGTGGGCCCTGCCCCACGGCGCCCCACGGCCTCCCGCCGCTGCCCCACGGCGCCCGCGGCCCGCCCCGTGGCGCCCGTGGCCTGCCCCGTGGTATCCGTGTGCTGCCCCGCGGCGTCCCCGTGCTGCCCCGCGGCATCCCTCGCTGCCCCACGCATTGCCTACGCTGCCCCGCGGCGTCCCCGTGCTGCCCCACAGATTCCCCTGCTGCCCCACAGCATCCCCGTGCTGCCCCGCGGCATCCCTCGCTGCCCCACGCATTGCCTACGCTGCCCCACGCATTGCCTACGCTGCCCCACGGCGTCCCCCTGCTGCCCCACGGCATCCTCACGCTGCCCCACGGCATCCTCACGCTGCCCCACGGCGTCCCCGTGCTGCCCCACAGATTTCCCTGCTGCCCCACAGCATCCCCATGCTGCCTCCTGTTGCCCCACAGCGTCCCCCTCCTGCCCCACGGCATCCTCACGCTGCCCCATGGCATCCTCATGCTGCCCCACGGCGTCCTTGTGCTGCCCCGCGGCATCCCTCGCTGCCCCACGCATTGCCTATGCTGCCCCACGGCGTCCCCATGCTGCCCCACAGATTCCCCTCCTGCCCCACAGCATCCCCATGCTGCCTCCTGTCGCCCCACGGCGTCCCCCTGCTGCCCCACGGCATCCCTCGCTGCCCCACGGCATCCTCACGCTGCCCCACGGTGTCCTTGTGCTGCCCCACGGCGTCCCCGTGCTGCCCCACAGCATCCCCGTGCTGCCCCACGGCATCCTTGTCCTGCCCCGTGGCATCTTTGTCCTGCCCCACGGCATCCCTCGCTGCCCCACGGATTGCCTACACTGCCCCACGGCATCCCTCGCTGCCCCATGGATTGCCTACGCTGCCCCGCGGCATCCCTCGCTGCCCCACGGCGTCCTTGTGCTGCCCCACGGCGTCCCCGTGCTGCCCCACAGATTCCCCTGCTGCCCCACAGCATCCCCGTGCTGCCCCACGGCATCCTTGTCCTGCCCCGTGGCATCTTTGTCCTGCCCCATGGCATCCCCATGCTGCCTCCTGTCGCCCCACGGCGTCCCCCTGCTGCCCCACGGCATCCTCACGCTGCCCCACGGCGTCCTTGTGCTGCCCCACGGCATCCCTCGCTGCCCCACGCATTGCCTACGCTGCCCCACGGCGTGCCCGTGCTGCCCCACAGATTCCCTCACTGCCCCACAGATTCCCTCACTGCCCCACGCTGCCCTGTGCTGCCCCACAGACTCCTTACACTGCCCCATAGATTCCTTACGCTGCCCCATGCCATTCCCACGCTGCCCCATGCCATCCCTCTGCTGCCCCACAGATTCCCTCCACTGCCCCACAGACTCCCTACACCACCCCACGGCATTCCCTTGCTGCCCCACAGACTCCCTCCGCCGCCCCACGGCATTCCTGTGCTGCCCCACAGATTCCCTCCGCTGCCCCACAGGCTCCCTACACCACCCCACGGCATTCCCTCCTCTGCCCCACAGATTCCCTACGCCACCCCACAGCCTCCCTCCCCCGCCCCACAGCATTCCGCTGCTGCCCCACAGATTCCCTACGCTGCCCCACAGCCTCCCTACACCACCCCACGGCATCCCTACGCTGCCCCACAGATTCCCTCCGCTGCCCCACAGATTCCCTACGCCACCCCACGGCATTCCTCTGCTGCCCCACAGGTTCCCTCCGCTGCCCCACGGCATCCCTATGCTGCCCCACAGACTCCCTACACCACCCCATGGCATTCCCCTGCTGCCCCACAGACTCCCTATGCTGCCCCACAGACTCCATCCCCTGCCCCATGGCATTCCCCTGCTGCCCCACAGACTCCCTCCGCTGCCCCACAGACTCCCTCTGCTGCCCCACAGCCTCCCTACACCACCCCATGGCATTCCCTCCGCTGCCCCACAGACTCCCTCCGCTGCCCCACAGCATTCCCTTGCTGCCCCACAGACTCCCTCCCCCGCCCCACAGCATTCCCTTGCTGCCCCACAGACTCCCTCTGCTGCCCCACAGACTCCCTCCGCCGCCCCACAGCATTCCCGTGCTGCCCCACAGACTCCCTCTGCTGCCCCACAGACTCCCTCCCCCGCCCCACAGCCTCCCTCCCCCGCCCCACAGCATTCCCTATGCTGCCCCATAGACTCCCTCCCCCGCCCCACAGCATTCCCTTGCTGCCCCACAGCCCCCCTCCCCCGCCCCACAGCATTCCCTTGCTGCCCCACAGCCTCCCTCCCCCGCCCCACAGCATTCCCGTGCTGCCCCACAGCCTCCCTCCGCTGCCCCACAGCATTCCCGTGCTGCCCCACAGCCTCCCTCCCCCGCCCCACAGCATTCCCGTGCTGCCCCACAGCCTCCCTCCCCCGCCCCACAGCATTCCCTTGCTGCCCCACAGCCTCCCTCTGCTGCCCCACAGCATTCCCGTGCTGCCCCACAGCCTCCCTCCCCCGCCCCACAGCATTCCCGTGCTGCCCCACAGATTCCCTCCGCCGCCCCACAGCCTCCCTCCGCCGCCCCACAGCCCCCCTCCCCCGCCCCACAGCCTCCCTCCCCCGCCCCACAGCATTCCCCTGCTGCCCCACAGACTCCCTCCGCTGCCCCACAGCATTCCCGTGCTGCCCCACAGCCTCCCTCCGCTGCCCCACAGCATTCCCGTGCTGCCCCACAGCCTCCCTCTGCTGCCCCACAGCATTCCCGTGCTGCCCCACAGCCTCCCTCCCCCGCCCCACAGACTCCCGTGCTGCCCCACAGCCTCCCTCTGCTGCCCCACAGCATTCCCGTGCTGCCCCACAGATTCCCTCCGCCGCCCCACAGCCCCCCTCCCCCGCCCCACAGCCTCCCTCCCCCGCCCCACAGCATTCCCGTGCTGCCCCACAGCCTCCCTCCGCCGCCCCACAGCCCCCCTCCCCCGCCCCACAGCATTCCCGTGCTGCCCCACAGCCCCCCTCCCCCGCCCCACAGCATTCCCGTGCTGCCCCACAGCCTCCCTCCGCCGCCCCCCAGCCTCCCCCCCCCCCCCGCCCTGCCCCACCCCGTCCCCACGCTGCCCCCCCAGCACCCCCCGCCCTCCCCTCTGCCCCACGGCTGCCCCCCGGCTGCCCCCCAACCTCCCCCTTTCTCACATCCTTTTCCCCCGTCTCTCTTTGCAGTCTCCATTGGGGGCCACGGACTGGGTAAGTGGCGGCGGCGGAGGACTCGGGGGGCTGACTTATGGGGCGGGGGGCTGCTGGCCACCGCCCTACCCACCCCACGGCGTGCCCCCCAACCAGGTGCTTGCTTGGGGCCCACCATCCAAATCGGGGAGGAGACGGTGATCACGGTGGACGCCAAGGCGGCCGGGCAGGGCAAGGTGACCTGCAAGGTGTCGACGCCCGACGGGGCGGAGCTGGACGTGGACGTGGTGGAGAACCACGACGGCACCTTCGACATCTTCTACACCGCGCCCGAGCCGGGCAACTACGCCGTCACCATCCGCTTCGGCGGCGAGCACGTCCCCAACAGCCCCTTCCACGTGCTGGTGGGTGCGGGGGGCTGGGGGGGGGCTGGGGGGGGGGGGCTGGGGTGGAGGGGTGGGGCTGGGGTGTGGGGCTGGGGGGGTGGGGTGGGGCTGGGGTGTGGGGCTGGGGGGGTGGGGTGGGGCTGGGGTGTGGGGCTGGGGTGTGGGGCTGGTGGTGAGACTGGGGTGGTGGTGTGGGGCTGGGGGGGGGGGCTGGGGTGGAGGGGTGGGGCTGGGGTGTGGGGCTGGGGTGTGGGGCTGGTGGTGAGACTGGGGTGGTGGTGTGGGGCTGGGGGGGGGGGCTGGGGTGGAGGGGTGGGGCTGGGGTGTGGGGCTGGGGGGGTGGGGTGGGGCTGGGGGGGAGGTGTGGGGCTGGGGTGTGGGGCTGGGGGGTGGGGTGGGGCTGGGGGGGAGGGGTGGGGCTGGGGTGGTGGTGTGGGGCTGGGGTGTGGGGCTGGGGTGTGGGGCTGGGGTGGAGGTGTGGGGCTGGGGGGTGGGGCTGGTGGTGAGACTGGGGTGGTGGTGTGGGGCTGGGGGGTGGTGTGGGGCTGGGGTGTGGGGCTGGTGGTGAGACTGGGGTGGTGGTGTGGGGCTGGGGGGTGGGGCTGGGGTGGAGGGGTGGGGCTGGGGTGTGGGGCTGGGGGGGGGGGGCTGGGGTGGAGGGGTGGGGCTGGGGTGTGGGGCTGGTGGTGAGACTGGGGTGGTGGTGTGGGGCTGGGGTGTGGGGCTGGGGTGGTGGTGTGGGGCTGGGGTGTGGGGCTGGGGTGTGGGGCTGGGGTGGAGGTGTGGGGCTGGGGGGGAGGTGTGGGGCTGGGGTGTGGGGCTGGTGGTGAGACTGGGGTGGTGGTGTGGGGCTGGGGGGGTGGTGGAGGTGGAGCTGGTGGTGAGACTGGGGTGGTGGTGTGGGGCTGGGGTGTGGGGCTGGGGTGGAGGTGTGGGGCTGGGGGGGAGGTGTGGGGCTGGGGTGGAGGTGTGGGGCTGGGGGGTGGGGCTGGGGGGGTGGTGGAGGTGGAGGTGGTGGTGAGACTGGGGCGGTGGTGTGGGGCTGGGGTGTGGGGCTGGGGTGGAGGTGTGGGGCTGGGGGTGGTGGACGTGGGGCTGGTGGTGAGACTGGGGTGTGGGGCTGGGGGGGAGGTGTGGGGCTGGGGTGGAGGTGTGGGGTGGATGTGGGGCTGGGGTGATGGTGGGGCTGTGGTGGTGGTGAGGCTGGTGTGGATGTGGGGCTGGCAGTGGGGCTGGGGTGGAGGTAGAGGTGGGGCTGGGGTGATGGGCGCTATGGGGCAGAGATTTGGGACCACACTGGGAGCCATGGGGCAGAGATTTGTGCCCACGGCAGGCGCCATGGGGCAGAGAGATGGGCCCACGGTGGGCGCCATGGGGCAGAGATGTGGGGCCATGCTGGGCGCCATGGGGCAGAGAGATGGGCCCACAGTGGGCGCCATGGGGCAGAGATTTGCGCCCACGCTGGGCGCCGTGGGGCAGAGATTTGCGCCCACGCTGGGCGCCATGGGGCAGAGATGTGGGGCCACGCTGGGTGCCATGGGGCAGAGATGTGGGGCCACGCTGGGCGCCATGGGGCAGAGATTTGCGCCCACGCTGGGCGCCATGGGGCAGAGATGTGGGGCCACGCTGGGCGCCATGGGGCAGAGATTTGCGCCCACGCTGGGCGCCATGGGGCAGAGATGGGCCCACGCTGGGTGCCATGGGGCAGAGATGTGGGGCCACGCTGGGTGCCATGGGGCAGATATTTGCGCCCACGCTGGGCGCCGTGGGGCAGAGATTTGCGCCCACGCTGGGCGCCATGGGGCAGAGATGTGGGGCCACGCTGGGCGCCATGGGGCAGAGATTTGCGCCCACGCTGGGCGCCGTGGGGCAGAGATTTGCGCCCACGCTGGGCGCCATGGGGCAGAGATGTGGGGCCACGCTGGGCGCCATGGGGCAGAGATTTGCGCCCACGCTGGGCGCCGTGGGGCAGAGATTTGCGCCCACGCTGGGTGCCATGGGGCAGAGATGTGGGGCCACGCTGGGCGCCATGGGGCAGAGATTTGCGCCCACGCTGGGCGCCATGGGGCAGAGATGTGGGGCCACGCTGGGCGCCATGGGGCAGAGATGTGGGGCCACGCTGGGCGCCATGGGGCAGAGATTTGCGCCCACGCTGGGCGCCGTGGGGCAGAGATTTGCGCCCACGCTGGGCGCCATGGGGCAGAGATGTGGGGCCACGCTGGGCGCCATGGGGCAGAGATTTGCGCCCACGCTGGGCGCCGTGGGGCAGAGATGTGGGGCCACGCTGGGCGCCGTGGGGCAGAGATTTGCGCCCACAGCTGGGTGCCGTGGGGCAGAGATTTGCGCCCACGCTGGGCGCCATGGGGCAGAGATGTGGGGCCACGCTGGGCGCCATGGGGCAGAGATTTGCGCCCACGCTGGGCGCCATGGGGCAGAGATGTGGGGCCACGCTGGGCGCCATGGGGCAGAGATGTGGGGCCACGCTGGGCGCCATGGGGCAGAGATTTGCGCCCACGCTGGGCGCCGTGGGGCAGAGATTTTTGCCCACGCTGGGCGCCATGGGGCAGAGATGTGGGGCCACGCTGGGTGCTATGGGGCAGAGATGTGGGGCCACGCTGGGTGCCATGGGGCAGAGATTTGCGCCCACGCTGGGCGCCATGGGGCAGAGATGTGGGGCCACGCTGGGCGCCGTGGGGCAGAGATTTGCGCCCACGCTGGGTGCCATGGGGCAGAGATGTGGGGCCACGCTGGGTGCCATGGGGCAGAGATTTGCGCCCACGCTGGGCGCCGTGGGGCAGAGATTTGCGCCCACGCTGGGTGCTATGGGGCAGAGATGTGGGGCCACGCTGGGTGCCATGGGGCAGATATTTGCGCCCACGCTGGGCGCCGTGGGGCAGAGATTTGCGCCCACGCTGGGCGCCATGGGGCAGAGATTTGCGCCCACGCTGGGCGCCGTGGGGCAGAGATTTGCGCCCACGCTGGGCGCCGTGGGGCAGAGATGTGGGGCCACGCTGGGCGCCGTGGGGCAGAGATTTGCGCCCACGCTGGGCGCCGTGGGGCAGAGATTTGCGCCCACGCTGGGTGCCATGGGGCAGAGATGTGGGGCCACGCTGGGTGCCATGGGGCAGATATTTGCGCCCACGCTGGGCGCCGTGGGGCAGAGATTTGCGCCCACGCTGGGCGCCGTGGGGCAGAGATGTGGGGCCACGCTGGGCGCCATGGGGCAGAGAGATGGGCCCACGCTGGGCGCTATGGGGCAGAGAGATGGGCCCACAGTGGGCGCCATGGGGCAGAGATTTGCACCCATGCTGGGCGCCGTGGGGCAGAGATTTGCGCCCACGCTGGGCGCCATGGGGCAGAGATTTGCGCCCACGCTGGGCGCCATGGGGCAGAGATGTGGGGCCACGCTGGGCGCCGTGGGGCAGAGATTTGCGCCCACGCTGGGCGCCGTGGGCCAGAGCGTTGACGCCACGCCGGGCGCCCCGCGCCGTGGGGCGGCGCCGTGGGGCGGCGCCGTGGGGCTGGGGCCCATGCCGCTCCTCACCGCCCCCCACCCCTCCCTGCCCCACGGCGCCGCCAGGCCACGGACGAGCCCCCCGCCGCCGCCCGCCGCCGCCGCCGCCGAGACCCTGCGGCCCTTCAACCTGGTCATCCCCTTCGCCGTGCAGAAGGGCGAGATCACCGGTATGGGGCTGGGGGGCCGGGGGCGGGCGGGGGGCGGCTATGGGGCTGCCCCACAGCTGTGGGGCGCCCGGCCTGACCCGCTGGCCCCAGGCGAGGTGCGCACGCCCTCGGGGCAGACGGCGCGCCCCGCCATCACCGACAACAAGGACGGGACGGTGCGGGTGCGCTTCGCCCCCCGCGAGAAGGGGCTGCACGAGATGGACATCCGCTGCGACGGCGACCACATCCCCGGTGCGCGGCGGGCACTGGGAGCACTGGGAGCACTGGGAGGGGGCTGGGGGGGGGCCCTGGGGGGGGGGCTGGGGGGGGGCTGGGGGGGACTGGGAGGGACTGGGGGGCGCTGGGGGGGTGCTGGGGGGCACTGGGAGGCACTGGGAGGCACTGGGGGGGCACTGGGACGTACTGGGAGGGCACTGGGAGGCACTGGGGGGCACTGGGAGGGCACTGGGAGGCACTGGGGGGCACTGGGGGGCACTGGGAGGCACTGGGAGGGCACTGGGAGGGCACTGGGGGGGCACTGGGAGGGCACTGGGACGTACTGGGATGTACTGGGACACACTGGGATGCACTGGGAGGCACTGGGAGGCACTGGGACGTACTGGGAGGCACTGGGATGTACTCGGATGAACTGGGGGGGCACTGGGGGTGCACTGGGAGGGCACTGGGAGGCACTGGGAGGCACTGGGAGGGCACTGGGAGGCACTGGGAGGCACTGGGGGGGCACTGGGAGGCACTGGGAGGGCACTGGGAGGCACTGGGAGGCACTGGGAGGGCACTGGGGGGGCACTGGGAGGGCACTGGGACGTACTGGGATGTACTGGGACACACTGGGATGCACTGGGATGCACTGGGAGGCACTGGGATGCACTGGGATGCACTGGGAGGCACTGGGACGTACTGGGAGGCACTGGGAGGGCACTGGGAGGTACTGGGAGGCACTGGGGGGCACTGGGATGCACTGGGAGGCACTGGGAGGCACTGGGAGGCACTGGGATGCACTGGGAGGCACTGGGACGTACTGGGAGGCACTGGGAGGGCACTGGGAGGCACTGGGACGTACTGGGAGGCACTGGGAGGGCACTGGGATGCACTGGGACGTACTGGGAGGCACTGGGAGGCACTGGGATGTACTGGGACGTACTGGGAGGCACTGGGGGGGCACTGGGACGTACTGGGGGGGCACTGGGACGTATTGGGAGGCACTGGGACGTACTGGGAGGCACTGGGGGGGCACTAGGATGAACTGGGGGGGCACTGGGAGGCACTGGGAGGCACTGGGGGGGCACTGGGAGGCATTGGGATGTACTGGGATGTACTGGGATGCACTGGGAGGCACTGGGGGGGCACTAGGATGAACTGGGAGGCACTGGGAGGGCACTGGGAGGCACTGGGAGGCACTGGGAGGCACTGGGGGGGCACTAGGATGAACTGGGGGGGCACTGGGAGGCACTGGGAGGGCACTGGGATGCACTGGGATGCACTGGGAGGCACTGGGAGGCACTGGGATGCACTGGGAGGCACTGGGATGCACTGGGAGGCGCTGGGAGGCACTGGGATGTACTCGGATGAACTGGGGGGGCACTGGGAGGCACTGGGAGGCGCTGGGAGGCACTGGGAGGCACTGGGGGGGCACTGGGAGGCACTGGGATGCACTGGGAGGCGCTGGGAGGCACTGGGAGGGCACTGGGAGGCACTGGGGGGGCACTGGGAGGCACTGGGATGCACTGGGATGCACTGGGAGGCGCTGGGAGGCACTGGGAGGCGCTGGGAGGCACTGGGATGTACTGGGATGAACTGGGGGGGGCGCTGGGAGGCACTGGGATGTACTGGGATGAACTGGGGGGGCGCTGGGAGGCACTGGGATGTACTGGGATGAACTGGGGGGGCACTGGGAGGGCACTGGGAGGCGCTGGGAGGCACTGGGAGGCACTGGGATGAACTGGGGGGGGCACTGGGATGCACTGGGAGGCACTGGGATGAACTGGGGGGGCACTGGGAGGGCACTGGGAGGGCACTGGGATGTACTGGGAGGCACTGGGAGGCACTGGGATGCACTGGGATGTACTGGGAGGCACTGGGCTCTCCCCTCCCCCCCAGGGAGCCCCCTCCAGTTCTACGTGGACGCCATCAACCCCCGGCACGTCAGCGCCTACGGCCCGGGGCTGAGCCACGGCGTGGCCAACAAGCCCTGCGCCTTCACCATCGTCACCAAGGGCGCCGGCGAGGGTGAGCGCTAGCCACCGTGGCCACCGACCCGGGGGGGGGGGGGGGGGCGTGCCCCGCCGCCACGCCTCGGGGACCCCCGCCCGACGCCCGTCTCCCCCTCCTCGCCCCCCCCCCCCCCCCCCCAAGGTGGGCTATCGCTAGCCGTGGAAGGCCCCTCCAAGGCGGAGATCACTTGCCAGGACAACAAAGATGGCACCTGCGCCGTCTCCTACTTGCCCACCGCCCCCGGCGACTACAACATCATCGTCCGCTTCGACGACAAGCACATCCCCGGTAGCCCCTTCACGGCCAAGATCACCGGTGAGCGCCGGGACCCCCGCCCCGCCCGCCAAGGGGGCTTTTGGGGGTGGCCACCAGGGCTGTGGGGAGCGGCGGGGGGTCGTGGGGGCGACCGTGGGGGCGTGGGTGGCCACCAGGGCTGTGGGGAGAGGTGGGGGGCGTGGGGGCGACCGTGGGGGCGTGGGTGGCCACCAAGGCTGTGGGGAGAGGCGGGGGGCGTGGGGGCGACCGTGGGGTCATGGTCATGGGGGCAACCGTGGGGTCATGGGTGGCCACCGAGGCTGTGGGGAGCGGCGGGGGGCGTGGGGGCGACCGTGGGGGCGTGGGTGGCCACCGAGGCTGTGGGGAGAGGTGGGGGGCGTGGGGGCGACCGTGGGGTCATGGGTGGCCACCAGGGCTGTGGGGAGAGGTGGGGGGCGTGGGGGCAACCATGGGGTGATGGGTGGCCACCAAGGCTGTGGGGAGAGGCGGGGGGCGTGGGGGCGACCGTGGGGTCGTGGGTGGCCACCGAGGCTGTGGGGAGAGGTGGGGGGCGTGGGGGCGACCGTGGGGGCGTGGGTGGCCACCGAGGCTGTGGGGAGAGGTGGGGGGCGTGGGGGCGACCGTGGGGTCGTGGGTGGCCACCGAGGCTGTGGGGAGAGGCAGGGGGCGTGGGGGCGACCGTGGGGGCGTGGGTGGCCACCGAGGCTGTGGGGAGAGGCAGGGGGCGTGGGGGCGACCGTGGGGGCGTGGGTGGCCACCAGGGCTGTGGGGAGAGGCGGGGGGCGTGGGGGCAACCACGGGGTCATGGGTGGCCACCAAGGCTGTGGGGAGAGGCGGGGGGCGTGGGGGCGACCGTGGGGTCGTGGGTGGCCACCAAGGCTGTGGGGAGAGGCGGGGGGCGTGGGGGCGACCGTGGGGTCGTGGTCATGGGGGCAACCGTGGGGTCATGGGTGGCCACCGAGGCTGTGGGGAGAGGCGGGGGGCGTGGGGGCGACCGTGGGGGCGTGGGTGGCCACCGAGGCTGTGGGGAGAGGCGGGGGGCGTGGGGGGCGACCGTGGGGGCGTGGGTGGCCACCAGGGCTGTGGGGAGAGGCGGGGGGCGTGGGGGCGACCGTGGGGGCGTGGGTGGCCACCGAGGCTGTGGGGAGAGGCGGGGGGCGTGGGGGCAACCATGGGGTGATGGGTGGCCACCAAGGCTGTGGGGAGAGGCGGGGGGCGTGGGGGCGACCGTGGGGTCGTGGGTGGCCACCGAGGCTGTGGGGAGAGGTGGGGGGCGTGGGGGCGACCGTGGGGGCGTGGGTGGCCACCGAGGCTGTGGGGAGAGGTGGGGGGCGTGGGGGCGACCGTGGGGGCGTGGGTGGCCACCAGGGCTGTGGGGAGAGGCGGGGGGGCGTGGGGGCGACCGTGGGGGCGTGGGTGGCCACCGAGGCTGTGGGGAGAGGCGGGGGGCGTGGGGGCAACCATGGGGTGATGGGTGGCCACCAAGGCTGTGGGGAGAGGCGGGGGGCGTGGGGGCGACCGTGGGGTCGTGGGTGGCCACCGAGGCTGTGGGGAGAGGTGGGGGGCGTGGGGGCGACCGTGGGGGCGTGGGTGGCCACCGAGGCTGTGGGGAGAGGTGGGGGGCGTGGGGGCGACCGTGGGGGCGTGGGTGGCCACCGAGGCTGTGGGGAGAGGCAGGGGGCGTGGGGGCGACCGTGGGGGCGTGGGTGGCCACCAGGGCTGTGGGGAGAGGCGGGGGGGCGTGGGGGCAACCACGGGGTCATGGGTGGCCACCAAGGCTGTGGGGAGAGGCGGGGGGCGTGGGGGCGACCGTGGGGTCGTGGGTGGCCACCAAGGCTGTGGGGAGAGGCGGGGGGCGTGGGGGCGACCGTGGGGTCGTGGTCATGGGGGCAACCGTGGGGTCATGGGTGGCCACCGAGGCTGTGGGGAGAGGCGGGGGGCGTGGGGGCGACCGTGGGGGCGTGGGTGGCCACCAGGGCTGTGGGGAGAGGCGGGGGGCGTGGGGGCGACCGTGGGGTCGTGGGTGGCCACCAAGGCTGTGGGGAGAGGCGGGGGGCGTGGGGGCAACCGTGGGGTCGTGGGTGGCCACTGAGGCTGTGGGGAGAGGTGGGGGGCGTGGGGGCAACCATGGGGTGATGGGTGGCCACTGAGGCTGTGGGGAGAGGCGGGGGGCGTGGGGGCAACCGTGGGTCCATGGGTGGCCACCGAGGCTGTGGGGAGAAGCGGGGGCGTGGGGGCGACCGTGGGGTCGTGGGTGGCCACCGAGGCTGTGGGGAGCGGCGGGGGGGCGTGGGGGGCGACCGTGGGGTCGTGGGTGGCCACCGAGGCTGTGGGGAGAGGCGGGGGGCGTGGGGGCGACCGTGGGGTCGTGGGTGGCCACCAGGGCTGTGGGGAGTGGCAGGGGGCGTGGGGGCGACCATGGGGTCATGGGTGGCCACCGAGGCTGTGGGAGAGGCGGGGGGGGGGCGTGGGGGCGACCGTGGGGTCGTGGTCATGGGGGCAACCGTGGGGTCATGGGTGGCCACCGAGGCTGTGGGGAGAGGCGGGGGGCGTGGGGGCGACCGTGGGGGTCGTGGGTGGCCACCGAGGCTGTGGGGAGAGGTGGGGGGCCATGGGGGCAACCGTGGGGTCGTGGGTGGCCACCAAGGCTGTGGGGAGAGGCAGGGGGCGTGGGGGCGACCATGGGGTCATGGTCATGGGGGCAACCGTGGGGTCATGGGTGGCCACCAGGGCTGTGGGGAGAGGTGGGGGGCGTGGGGGCGACGTGGGGTCATGGGTGGCCACCAGGGCTGTGGGGAGCGGCGGGGGCGTGGGGGCGACCATGGGGTCCATGGGTGGCCACCGAGGCTGTGGGGAGAGGCAGGGGGCGTGGGGGGCGACCGTGGTGGTCATGGGTGGCCACCGAGGCTGTGGGGAGAGGCGGGGGGGGCGTGGGGGCGACCGTGGGGTCGTGGGTGGCCACCAGGGCTGTGGGGAGAGGTGGGGGGCGTGGGGGCAACCACGGGGTCATGGGTGGCCACCGAGGCTGTGGGGAGAGGCAGGGGGCGTGGGGGCGACCGTGGGGGCGTGGGTGGCCACCGAGGCTGTGGGGAGCGGCGGGGGGCGTGGGGGGCGACCGTGGGGGTCCGTGGGTGGCCACCGAGGCTGTGGGGGAGAGGCGGGGGGCGTGGGGGCGACCATGGGTCATGGTCATGGGGGCAACCGTGGGGTCATGGGTGGCCACCAGGGCTGTGGGGAGTGGCGGGGGGCGTGGGGGCGACCGTGGGGTCATGGGTGGCCACCGAGGCTGTGGGGAGAGGCGGGGGGCGTGGGGGCGACCGTGGGGTCATGGGTGGCCACCGAGGCTGTGGGGAGAGGCAGGGGGGCGTGGGGGCGACCGTGGGGTCGTGGGTGGCCACCAGGGCTGTGGGGAGCGGCGGGGGGCGTGGGGGCGGACCGTGGGTCGTGTGGTGGCCACCAGGGCTGTGGGGGAGCGGCGGGGGGCGTGGGGGCGACCGTGGGGTCGTGGGTGGCCACCGAGGCTGTGGGGAGAGGGCGGGGGGCGTGGGGGCGACCGTGGGGTCGTGGGTGGCCACCAGGGCTGTGGGGAGAGGCGGGGGGGCGTGGGGGCAACCGTGGGGTTTTGGGTGGCCACCGAGGCTGTGGGGAGAGGCGGGGGGCGTGGGGGCGACCGTGGCGTCGTGGGTGGCCACCGAGGCTGTGGGGAGAGGCGGGGGCGTGGGGGCGACCGTGGGGTTATGGGTGGCCACCGAGGCTGTGGGGAGAGGCAGGGGGCGTGGGGGCGACCGTGGGGTCCTGGGTGGCCACCAGGGCTGTGGGGAGAGGCGGGGGGCGTGGGGGCGACCGTGGGGGCCGTGGGTGGCCACCAGGGCTGTGGGGAGAGGCGGGGGGCGTGGGGGCAACCACGGGGTCATGGGTGGCCACCAAGGCTGTGGGGGAGAGGCGGGGGGCGTGGGGGGCGACCGTGGGGTCGTGGGTGGCCACCAAGGCTGTGGGGAGAGGCGGGGGGCGTGGGGGCGACCGTGGGGTCGTGGTCATGGGGGCAACCGTGGGGTCATGGGTGGCCACCGAGGCTGTGGGGAGCAGCGGGGGGCGTGGGGGCGACCGTGGGGTCATGGGTGGCCACCAGGGCTGTGGGGAGCGGCGGGGGGCGTGGGGGCGACCGTTGGGGTCGTGGGTGGCCACCAGGGCTGTGGGGAGAGGTGGGGGGCGTGGGGGGCGACCGTGGGGTCATGGTCATGGGGGCAAACCGTGGGGTCATGAGTGGCCACCAAGGTTGTTGGGAGCTCCGGGGGGCGGCGGCGCAGGCGTGCAGGCGACCACGGGGTCATGGGTGGCCATGGGGGCAACTGCGCGGTCACGGCCATGGGGGCAACTGTGTGGTCAGGGATTGCCATGGGGGCAACTGCGTGGTCACGGCCATGGGGGCAACTGCGTGGTCACGGCCATGTGGGCAACTGCGCGGCCACCAGCACCCCACCACCCGTGGGGACCTCCTGGGCACCCAATCTGGTGGCCCCTGAGGCCCCGTTTCACCCGCTTTGGGGGAAGCCCCCCCCTACCCGCCCGGGGCTAGTAGCCCCACGGGCCCCGCTGATGGCCCCTCCGCAGGGGACGACTCCATGCGGGACGTCCCAGCTCAACGTGGGGCACCTCCACCGACGTCTCGCTGAAGATCACCGAGACCGACCTCAGCCTGCTGACGGCTAGCATCCGGGGCGCCCTCGGGCAACGAGGAGCCCTGCCTGCTCAAGAGGGTTGCCCAACCGCCACATCGGTGAGAGGGGGGGTCGGGGGTGGGGGGCACGGCGACGACGGGGCTTGGGGTGGCCCCGTGGCATTGGGTGCTCAGGGTTTGGTGGCCACGGACAGGGTTGTGTTGCTGGTGGTCAGGGGCTGGTGGGGGTGGCCAGGGGCTGGTGGTGGTGGCCAGGGCTGGAGGTGGTGGCCATGACTGGTGGTGGTGGCCAGGGCTGGTGGAGGTGGCCAGGGGCTGGTGGTGGTGGCCAGGGGCCTGGTGGTGGTGGCCATGACTGGACGTGGTGGCCAGGGGCTGGAGGTGGCCAGGGGCTGGTGGAGGTGGCCAGGGGCTGGTGGTGGTGGCCAGGAGTGGTGGAGGTGGCCAGGGGCTGGAGGTGGTGGCCATGACTGGACGTGGTGGCCAGGGGCTGGAGGTGGCCAGGGGCTGGTGGTGGTGGCCAGGGGCTGGAGGGTGGTGGCCATGACTGGACGTGGTTGGCCAGGGGCTGGAGGTGGCCAGGGGCTGGTGGAGGTGGCCAGGGGCTGGTGGTGGTGGCCAGGGCTTGGTGGTGGTGGCCAGGGGCTGGAGGTGGTGGCCATGACTGGAGGTGGTGGCCATGACTGGTGGTGGGTGGCCAGGGCTGGTGGAGGTGGCCAGGGGCTGGTGGTGGTGGCCAGGGCTGGAGGTGGTGGCCATGACTGGACATGGTGGCCAGGGGCTGGAGGTGGCCAGGGGCTTGGTGGAGGTGGCCAGGGGCTGGTGGTGGTGGCCAGGGCTGGTGGTGGTGGCCAGGGCTGGAGGTGGTGGCCATGACTGGTGGTGGTGGCCAGGAGCTGGTGGAGGTGGCCAGGGGCTGGAGGTGGTGGCCATGACTGGACGTGGTGGCCAGGGGCTGGAGGTGGCCAGGGGCTGGTGGTGGTGGCCAGGGCTGGAGGTGGTGGCCATGACTGGACGTGGTGGCCAGGGGCTGGAGGTGGCCAGGGGCTGGTGGTGGTGGCCAGGGCTGGAGGTGGTGGCCATGACTGGTGGTGGTGGCCAGGGGTGGTGGAGGTGGCCAGGGGCTGGTGGTGGTGGCCAGGAGCTGGTGGCAGTGGCCAGGAGCTGGTGGCGGTGGCCAGGGGCTGGTGGAGGTGGCCAGGGGCTGGTGGTGGTGGCCAGGGCTGGAGGTGGTGGCCATGACTGGTGGTGGTGGCCAGGAGCTGGTGGATGTGGCCAGGGGCTGGTGGTGGTAGCCAGGGTGTGGAGTGGTGGCCAGAGCTGGAGATGGTGGCCAGGGCTAGAGGTGGTGGCCAGGGGCTGGTGGAGATGGCCAGGGGGCTGGTGAAGGTGGCCAGGGGCTGGAGGTGGTGGCCATGACTGGTGGTGGTGGCCAGGGGTGGTGGAGGTGGCCAGGGGCTGGTGGGTGGTGGCAGGAGCTGGTGGCAGTGGCCAGGAGCTGGTGGCGGTGGCCAGGGCTGGTGGAGATGGCCAGGGGCTGGTGGTGGTGGCCAGGGCTGGAGGTGGTGGCCATGGACTGGTGGTGGTGGCCAGGAGCTGGTGGATGTGGCCAGGGGCTGGTGGTGGTAGCCAGGGTGTGGAGTGGTGGCCAGAGCTGGAGATGGTGGCCAAGGCTAGAGGTGGTGGCCAGGGGCTGGTGGAGATGGCCAGGGGGCTGGTGAAGGTGGCCAGGGGCTGGAGGTGGTGGCCACGGGGCTGGCTGAGGTGGCCAGGGGCTGGTGGTGGTGGCCAGAGGCCTGGAGGTGGTGACCAGGGGGCTGGCGAAGGTGGCCAGGGGGCTGGTTGAGGTGGCCAGGGGGCTGGAGGTGGTGGCCAGGGGCCTGGAGATGGTGGCCAGGGGGCTGGTTGATGTGGCCAGGGGCTGGTGGTGGTGGCCAGGGGCCTGGAGGTGGTGGCCAGGGGCCTGGAGGTGGTGGCCAGGGGGCTGGTTGAGGTGGCCAGGGGCTGGTGAAGGTGGCCAGAGGCCTGGAGGTGGTGGCCAGGGGCCTGGAGGTGGTGGCCAGGGGGCTGGTTGAGGTGGCCAGGGGCTGGTGAAGGTGGCCAGAGGCCTGGAGGTGGTGGCCAGGGGCCTGGAGGTGGTTGCCAGGGGGCTGGTTGATGTGGCCAGGGGCTGGTGGTGGTGGCCAGAGGCCTGGAGGTGGTGGCCAGGGGCCTGGAAGGTGGTGGCCAGGGGGCTGGTTGATGTGGCCAGGGGCTTGGTGGTGGTGGCCAGAGGCCTGGAGGTGGTGACCAGGGGGCTGGCGAAGGTGGCCAGGGGGCTGGTTGAGGTGGCCAGGGGGCTGGAGGTGGTGGCCAGGGGCTGGAAGGTGGTGGCCAGGGGCCTGGAGGTGGTGGCCAGGGGGCTGGCCGAAGGTGGCCAGGGGGCTGGTGGTGGTGGCCAGAGGCCTGGAGGTGGTGGCCAGGGGGCCTGGAGGTGGTGGCCAGGGGCTGGTTGAGGTGGCCAGGGGCTGGTGAAGGTGGCCAGAGGCCTGGAGGTGGTGGCCAGGGGCCTGGAGGTGGTGGCCAGGGGGCTGGTTGATGTGGCCAGGGGCTGGTGGTGGTGGCCAGAGGCCTGGAGGTGGTGCCAGGGGCCTGGAGGTGGGTGGCCAGGGGGCTGGTTGATGTGGCCAGGGGCTGGTGGTGGTGGCCAGAGGCCTGGAGGTGGTGGCCAGGGGCCTGGAGGTGGTGGCCAGGGGGCTGGTTGAGGTGGCCAGGGGCTGGTGAAGGTGGCCAGAGGCCTGGAGGTGGTGGCCAGGGGGCTGGCGAAGGTGGCCAGGGGGCTGGTTGATGTGGCCAGGGGCTGGTGGTGGTGGCCAGGGGCCTGGAGGTGGTGGCCAGGGGCCTGGAGGGTGGTGGCCAGGGGGCTGGTTGATGTGGCCAGGGGCTGGTGGTGGTGGCCAGAGGCCTGGAGGTGGTGGCCAGGGGCCTGGATGTGGTGGCCAGGGGGCTGGTTGATGTGGCCAGGGGCTGGTGGTGGGGCCAGGGGGCTGGTTGATGTGGCCAGGGGCTGGTGAAGGTGGCCAGAGGCCTGGAGGTGGTGGCCAGGGGCCTGGAGGTGGTGGCCAGGGGGCTGGTTGATGTGGCCAGGGGCTGGTGGTGGTGGCCAGAGGCCTGGAGGTGGTGGCCAGGGGCCTGGAGGTGGTGGCCAGGGGGCTGGTTGATGTGGCCAGGGGCTGGTGAAGGTGGCCAGAGGCCTGGAGGTGGTGGCCAGAGGCCTGGAGGTGGTGGCCAGGGGCCTGGAGGTGGTGGCCAGGGGGCTGGTTGATGTGGCCAGGGGCTGGTGAAGGTGGCCAGAGGCCTGGAGGTGGTGGCCAGGGGGCCTGGAGGTGGTGGCCAGGGGGCTGGTTGATGTGGCCAGGGGCTGGTGAAGGTGGCCAGAGGCCTGGAGGTGGTGGCCAGGGGCCTGGCAGAGGTGGCCAGGCGCCTGGCGGAGGTGGCTAACGGTGGTCCCCCCGCTGCAGGCATCTCCTTCACGCCCAAGGAGGTGGGCGAGCACGTGGTGAGCGTGAAGAAGAGCGGGCAGCACGTCACCAACAGCCCCTTCAAGATCCTGGTGGGCCAGTCGGAGATCGGCGACGCTAGCCGCGTGAAGGTGTGGGGCAAGGGGCTGGTGGAAGGTCACACCTTCGAGATGGCCGAGTTCATCGTGGACACGCGCAGCGCCGGTGAGCCCACGCGGCCACCGGGCCACTGGGTGGGGGCTGTGGGAGAGGCATTGAAATGGTGGCCGTGGCCAGGGTGGGATGGTGGCCGTGGTCATGGCTGGGATGAGGTGGTGGCTGTGGTCATGGCCATGGCCAGGATGGGATGGTGGCCATGGCTGGGATGAGGTGGTGGCCATGGCCATGGCCAGGATGGGATGGGATGGTGGCCATGGTCATGGTTGGGATGCAATGGTGGCCATGGCCATGGGCAGGATGGGATGGTGGCCGTGGTCATGGCTGGGATGGGGTGGTGGCCATGGCCATAGGCAGGATGGGGTGGTGGCCATGTCTGGGAAGAGGTGGTGGCCATGGCCATGGGCAGGATGGGATGGTGGCCATGGTCATGGCTGGGATGCAATGGTGGCCATGGCCATGGGCAGGATGGGGTGGTGGCCATGGCTGGGATGAAATGGTGGCCGTGGTCATGGCCAGGATGGGATGGTGACCGTGGTCATGGTTGGGATGCAACGGTGGCCATGGCTGTGGCCATGGGCAAGATGGGATGGTGGCCATGGCCGGGATGAAATGGTGGCCATGGCCATGGGCAGGATGGGATGGTGGCCATGGTCATGGCTGGGATGAAATGGTGCCATGGCTGGGATGGGATGGTGATCATGCCTGGGATGGGATGGTGGCCGTGGCCATGGCCATGGCCAGGATGGGATCATGGCCATAGTGTGACGGTGGCCAGGATGGGATGGGTTGGTGGCCATGGTCATGGGCAAGATGAGGTGGTGGCCATGGCTGGGATGGGTTGGTGGCCATGGTCATGGCTGGGATGGGATGGTGGCCATGGCCATGGGCAGGATGAGGTGGTGGCCATGGCTGGGATGGGTTGGTGGCCATGGTCATGGCTGGGATGGGTTGGTGCCCATGGCCATGGCTGGGATGGGTTGGTGGCCATGGCTGTGGCTGGGATGGGATGGGATGGTGGCCATGGCTGGGATGGGTTGGTGGCCATGGCTGTGGCTGGGATGGGTTGGTGCCCATGGCCATGGCTGGTATGGGTTGGTGGCCATGGTCATGGCTGGGATGGGGTGGTGGCCATGGCCATGGGCAGGATGGGATGGTGGCCATGGCTGAGATGAGGTGGTGGCCATGGCTGGGATGGGTTGGTGGCCATGGCCATGGCTGGGATGGGATGGGATGGTGGCCATGGCTGGGATGAGGTGGTGGCCATGGCTGGGATGGGTTGGTGGCCATGGCTGGGATGGGTTGGTGCCCATGGCCATGGCTGGGCTGGGTTGGTGCCCATGGCCATGGCTGGGATGGGTTGGTGGCCAGGCTGGGATGGGTTGGTGGCCATGGCTGGGATGGGTTGGTGCCCATGGCCATGGCTGGGATGGGATGGGATGGTGGCCATGGCTGGCATGGGTTGGTGGCCATGGCTGGGATGGGTTGGTGGCCATGGTCATGGCTGGGATGGTTGGTGGCCATGGCCATGGCTGGGATGGGATGGTGGCCATGGCTAGCATGGGATGGTGGCCATGGCTGGGATGGGATGGTGGCCATGGCCATGGCTGGGATGGGTTGGTGCCCATGGCCATGGCTGGGATGGGTTGGTGGCCAGGCTGGGATGGGATGGTGCCCATGGCCATGGCTGGGATGGGTTGGTGGCCAGGCTGGAATGGGATGGTGGCCATGGCTGGGATGAGGTGGTGGCCATGGCTGGGATGGGGTTGGTGGCCATGGCTGGGATGGGTTGGTGCCCATGGCCATGGCTGGGATGGGTTGGTGCCCATGGCCATGGCTGGGATGGGTTGGTGGCCAGGCTGGGATGGGTTGGTGCCCATGGCCATGGCTGGGATGGGTTGGTGGCCAGGCTGGGGCCAGCAGCCGCGGGCCAGCTCCGAGCGCGCCCCCGCGCGGGTCCGCAGGCTACGGCGGGCTGGGCCTGTCCATCGAGGGGCCCAGCAAGGTGGACATCAACTGCGAGGACGTGGAGGACGGCACCTGCAAGGTCACCTACTGCCCCACCGAGCCCGGCAACTACATCATCAACGTCAAATTCGCCGACAAGCACGTGCCAGGTGGGCCTGGGTGCCCTGGGTGGCCACTGGGTGGCCCTGGGTGGCCCTGGGTGGTCCCTGAGTGGCCCCTGGGTATCTGGGTGGCCCTGGGTGGCCCCTGGGTAGCCCCTGGTAGCCCCTGGGTAACCCCTGGGTGGCCCCTGGGTGGCCCTGGGTGGCCCCTGCGTAGCCCCTGGGTAACCCCTGGGTATCCCCTGGGTGGCCCTGGGTGGCCCCTGCATAGCCCCTGGGTAACCCCTG